>NW_013665899.1:690999-705066 GCF_000517525.1 Limulus polyphemus
CGAGGGTTCACGATGAGCGAGTTAATTACGAGTCGATGTAAGTACGATTCCCCGGGAAGCTAGCTAGCTTTGTCCTTGGCCACACACGCTAGGTTTTTCAGCCGTTGAAGTTAGGTAATGTTTTCCTAAAAATACTAATGTCCGATGAGAATCCACTGAAGTTAAATAATTTGTAGTGTTCGAACTTTGTAAAGGTTCCTGGTCAAATATCTTAAGTTTTCTGATTGATAAGCGTTATAAAAAATCACAGTTATAGCTTTCGAAGCTTATAGCACACTGATTATAGCGAACTAATAATAGATACTCTCCTTGGCGAGTCGCGTTGGTTATATTTATAGCCGTGGGAAGGTTTTCTAGAAAATTCACTCTTACGTTACAATACTGAGCTACATTTAAACGTTTAAATACATACATATATTGTTGATTCTTACACTCGAAAATCTTCTATAACTTTGGAGAATAGGCGGGAGTTTCGCAATACATATTTAACAGTGTAAGCTATATGTGTTTTAAAATATAAACGTAATCTAAACAAACGTTGATATCAAAATAAATATATATAATAACAAATTCGTTACAATGTGAAGACAAAGCGAAACTGTAAGTTAGTGCAAACCTAACAAGCAGAACCCATTTAAAGTTTTTACTTATGTACTAAAAGCTAACATAACTGAATACACACTACAGAAAAATAACAAGCAAAGCATATTATCTCGTAATTAAAAGAAGCCAAAGGTGTCTGTAATTTGCATTCTCAATTGTATATTCAGTTTCTATTGCGATGAGTTTATCGTTTCTAGAAGGTACACAAAAATGCTCATTTAAATAATGGGTTTTATTAATGTAGCTCTTCATTTCTGACGTGTTAGGGCATTCATAATGACTTAATTAAGAATGTGAAAATAATAAGCGATAATTCATAGCTAAACAAAGCGCAAGATTTAAGAGTAGTCATTGAGACAATTGGCGTAGTTGATTGGTTGCCCTCACTCTGATCAATTCTTAATAAGGAACAGCTTTACAAAGCAGCAAATTACAGTATATAAAAAGTGCAAAAACATTCTTCATGTGAGATACTTGTTTTTCGTCTGCGGACATACAACGCTAGAAACCGGGTTTCGATACCCGTGGTGGGCAGAGCACAGATAGCCCTTTGTGTAGCTTTGTGCTTAATTTCAAACAAACAGACAAACAGATCAAAAATCCAAATAAGTTTATAAAAAAATTATTAATATAGTAATTTACAATTAGAAACACATAAATGTTTAAAAAAATTAAATATACCATGTCTATATGTGTAATTAATCCATTATATTCAAAACTTACAAACAGAATTGAAAGATGACGTATAAAATGTTCATGGACATACAGTTGTTTTAAGAAAACCTTCCCAACTGCTATCCTAGAGCTGTGCTAAGTGTTCTAACCATCATGCCCAAGTCAACATAGGTGAATAAAACTAGGTATAGTAGGAATGGTAGGTCTAAGGTTCGATCTAGCGATATACCGCTAAACACTCTCGACACTTTCAGTTGTGGCTGCGTTATAAATGCGGCAACCAATCCTGTTATTCTATCGCAGACAGCCCTTTGTGTAGCTTTGTGCCTAGCTACAAACGAACTATTTCTCTTTATATATAGATGTGTGTATAAGCAACAATTCAAGGTTTAACTTCAAGATGGACGCATAACAAAACTATAATCCTTTCTTTTCCCAAAATGCTCTTTTTTAAACCAGATTTGTAGCATCACAGGCTATTTTTCAGTATAAATATTTCTTCTGAATAACTTTAGTAATATTTCTTCAAAGTTACCCAGAGACTGTTTATTGAATACACACACACACACACACACACATATATATATATATTCTTCTATAAGAAAAACTTGATAAAAATCATTTTTTTCCATTCAGAGGTTTGCTACCAAAAGCTATTGGTCACGAATCTTTTTTGATTGTAAATGTTCAGATCTTCAACTGCCTTATTCTCCAAACCAACTTCCATTCACATAGCATCATTCTAACCGGAAATTATGTTGGTGTTCACACGCAATACGAAGAGCTGTCCTGAGGTGCCTTTACTTTCTTTGCTATTTTCTTTTTCAGATGAATCTGGGCATGTTTCCAACTTAAAAGTTGCGCGAACTTCATATATGCTTGAACTTGCTACGAGCTCAACTAAATTGTGAAAAATACTCTCTCATACGCCGTTACTCTTTTTTTTTTTTGTACATCACGTATAATAATTAAAGACTGGAAAAGAATATTACAATCAAGAATGAGTAACGATTACCATGGACCCTAGAAGGTGGCTTAATGTTTAATGGCATTTCAAAGAACGAAATTGTTTGCCTACTAAAAATATTGTCATTGTAAGCTATTGAACTGTTGTTGTTGTTTTTTTTACTTTTAGAACGTGCTCTATCAAACAGATCTCAATATCACTTTGAAGCCTTCAACTCTTTTAAGAGATCTAAGATTTACCAAACCAAAGTATACAACCTACGTGATCATTTAGCAGCAACGATAGTCGTCTTTTCGATCCACATAACTCTATTGATTCGGTGGAACTCTCACTCTCAATCACATTTCTAACTGGTACATTTTCAGAAACCGAATATCTTATGAAGTTCAAAATGGGTTGAAGAATTCGCTAACTAGTGTAGGTGTCGCTGAATTCTTTCTAGAGTTCCAAATATCGTTAGGGAACATTTAGCACCAATAATTTTTCTAAAGATAATTCAACCAACTATTACAATCACTTTAACAAAAGATATTTTCAAGTTTTTCACACTCACTTTTAACTTCAAATTCACATAAACAAACGTTTTAATGGCATCAAAATTAACAAAACTAATATCCAGAGCTAATCAGACCAATTGGGACACAACTTCTTGAAAATCCCTAAGGAAGTAGATAAAGAATACAGTGTTAAAATATAACAGGTTTGATATTAATGTCTTTTGACAATCATAATAATTATTTTTGCTATCTTAGAAAAGGCGTTCACACCATAACAGTTGTTGTTGTAATAAATGGCTTTTATAAATAAACTTCTGAACACCACTGTGTTTGTTGTGTCTCAACCGTCCTGATAAACGAAACGTGTCGTCAGCAATGGATATGGTAAACATAATGTTGTTGGAATACTATTATTATTATATATTCTTCTACTTCTTAAAAACTTCTAAGGGACTAGATTAGTTTAGAATTAAGAATTGCATTAAGAACGTCCCCACGGGCAAGCGTGTTTGGTGGGACGGAGATTCGAACCCGCGACCCTAAGATTGCGAGTCGAGCGCCCTTATCCACCTGGCCATGCCGGGCCACCTGTGCAGATTAATCAATTGTTTCAGGAACCACGTTCTGCAATAAAGGTATTATAATGGGAAATAGCAACCGTTTGTTATTTAGTAAAATTACACTGTATGTGTGTCCATTTTCGTGTTACGTAAACTTTCTTTGTTTGCCATTAAGCAAAAAGCTACACAACACAATGGACTATGTAAGCTCTGCCCATTGCAAGGTATCGAAACGCGATATTTAGCATTGTAAACTTTCAGAGTTATCGCTGAGCCACTGGGTATGTGTGTTGGGGGGGGGGGGCGTTACATAAGAAGAACCGCAGTTTCAGAAATCCTAACTAATACACGTACAATATTTTAGAAATGTGGTGGAGTGTTTTAAAAAAATCAAAGTTTTAAAAATAAGTGGAACGCCAGTTTGAATTAAACTACTTAAATACATATGTTATGAACAATGATTTTACGTTTCGCCCTATTCTAAAGCACTCTCCCCCCCTCAATAAACTTTCTCCTCAACCATAGGTTATGAACAAGACTAGGTAACACCAGACTTTCTCGCTTCCTCAACCATAGGTTATGAACAGACTTTCTCGCTTCCTCAACCATAGGTTATGAACAAGGCTAGGTAACACTAGACTTTCTCGCTTCCTCAACCATAGGTTATGAACAAGGCTAGGTAACACTAGACTTTCTCGCTTCCTCAACCATAGATTATGAACAAGACTAGGTAACACTAGACTTTCTCGCTTCCTCAACCATAGGTTATGAACAAGGCTAGGTAACACTAGACTTTCTCGCTTCCTCAACCATAGGTTATGAACAAGGCTAGGTAACACCAGAATTTCTCGCTTCCTCAACCATAGGTTATGAACAAGGCTAGGTAACACTAGACTTTCTCGCTTCCTCAACCATAGCTTATGAACAAGGCTAGGTAACACTAGACTTTCTCACTTCCTCAACCATAGGTTATGAACAAGGCTAGGTAACACTAGACTTTCTCGCTTCCTCAACCATAGGTTATGAACAAGGCTAGGTAACACTAGACTTTCTCGCTTCCTCAACTATAGCTTATGAACAAGGCTAGGTAACACTAGACTTTCTCGCTTCCTCAACCATAGCTTATGAACAAGGTTAGGTAACACTAAACTTTCTCGCTTCCTCAACCATAGCTTATGAACAAGGCTAGGTAACACTACAGTCGTTTTTTTTTTTCTACATTAGAAAGTTTTCCCGTCTTGATCAGGTACGGAATTATTTTTATGCTACGTTTTAGTCCATATAGCAGCAACTAAGCTACTATACCGCTTCATCCAAGTCTTGAGCAGCCTGAGAAGTTTAAAACATTTGTTTGTGGAAATCGAATTTAATCTTTAACAACAAAAATGCAGAGGTTCTCGCTAATGATCTATTTTACTTTTTAAAAATTGTCATCTATAATGATTTATCCATATTTTCATTTATGATTGTGTTAACTTTATACCTAGGACAAGTATTCGGTTATTTTATTACACTGTCTAACTTACGTGTAGTTTTACTTATCTTTTCTTTGAAAACAGCTGATTGTAAATAGATATGACTAAACGTTTATATGCGAGTCAATCGCAGTTCGACTTATCACTTGTTTGTAATAGGTTGAGGAGTAGCCTAACATCAGTTCACGGTGTCAGTAAGAGAGAAAACATTGAGTGTTACACTTTTCTAGTTTCTAACTATAAGTAGACCTCTCTAGCTTGAGAGTCCAAACGACATCTTCATTGGTTTCAAGGGAAGTGGGTGCACAGAAAGGCGTTTATCCTGTTCAGTAGCACCACAGTTTTATTGTTTTGTTTTTCGTATCAAAAGACCTATACTGTCGACCATTACTAACTGAAGAAAACTAACATTATTTTTTATCAACCGTGAAAAACTTATGGTCCTGATGTACCAAAATCTCTATTGTATTCCACATTCTAACCGAACTAAAATATCATTATGAGGTTTGTTGTGGCTTTAAATCTACATTATTCAAAGGAATAGAATGTTTTCAATTTTTTTTAGCAATCTTTTTTTTCACATAGAGATTAAAAGTCGGCAAAGTACTTGTATTTGATGTAATATATGTTGGCTAAAGAATTACTTCATTACGATATATGGTTAGTGTATATTTACAAGACTTTCACTCAGTAATTACTAACACACGGACTCTGAAGTACAGAGTTCAATCATCTGGATTAAATCCAAATAACAGTTGATAATGAGCAGATAGCTTTCAAAGAAAAAAAGTCCAGTTTAGATCCTTCCCGTCGAAACACTACAGTAGAAGTGAAACGAAATATTTTATTGCATGTACAAAAGACGTCATTTTATCAGTCAATACTGACCAAAACTTAGCTAAAAACAAGACAGATGAAAGAAATACTTTGCTTCGTTAGTTTGTGTATTTTTTTTTCTAATTTTGTTTCAAATAAAGATTCTGGAAGTCAGGCCTACTGGTCGAAGTACGGTGACTTATATCGCTCATTATGAACCTGGTTAGTAGAGAATTGGCTTTATTGGTGCCTGTGACTTATTAGGCTCCCTGAGGCAAGCTGTTTCTTGACATCAATACATCCAGTGATCGACTAAGACCTTCCTAATCAGTTACATTAAGTTGGCTTTTAAGACAACTAATCTTTTGTGCAGTTGTAGCCACGAACGAAAGTTATTTAGATAATGTAAAAAACTACCTTTATGAAACATTTTGTTTTAATAATGTTTTTTTGCTATTTTATCATTTATGTCGAGGTTAGACTGTTTTAATGATATTTTAAAAGTCCACTAAGGATCCATAATTACATGACTGTTTGACAACGTACTTGCTATTTGTCTTATTATCTAAAACAACAGTATTATTCTAGCTCAGGATATTTTCATATTTTTCTTATCTTGCAATGGATTATAAGTGGGTTCTTTATATTGTCTGTTCGAATATCTTTCTGTTTTGCAAAGATGAATTAATGTCAAACCAATAATAAGAAACAAAAACATATCTCTATATTAAGACGTGACAAAGAATAATTTTTAAGTCGCTTAGAAAGACACAAGATACACCAGTATTTATCGATGGTTTGTGTGATGTTGCAACACACACAATAAGATTGATAATCAGTGATGAAAGATTTGCTAAAAATGATGTTTCACACAAATAACCGATCAACAGGTCTTATATCTTGAACTTGGACGTTATACACCAGATCAATTATCATCAGTCTTATTGTGATGTAGTTTCACACAAATAACCGATAAACAGGTCATATATCTTGAACTTGGACGTTATACACCAGATCAATTATCATCAGTCTTATTGTGATGTAGTTTCACACAAATAACCGATAAACAGGTCATATATCTTGAACTTGGGCGTTATACACCAGATCAATTATTATCAGTCTTATTGTGATGTAATTTCACACAAATAACCGAACATTGAAGTAAACAAACATTCACTACTTAAATGTCCAGAAGCCTCCAACTACATCTGAAAATTGACTGCTATCTTTTTTACAAACATGGCGAAGAAACTTAAATTACAGCAAACCCGTTCAATTATAAATCTGTAAAATTCCCACTGCAGCTTCAATGGATATCTATGTCTCTGGTTTATTTAAATGTGCACTTAGAAGAGGGGAGTAATCGTTGACTTGACAATTCTCTAAAAAAAACCTCTAATTTTATGGAAATATTGCTGTAGGCTCATTGGCAAGTGGTAATAGAAGCAGATAAAGTATGATAGTTGGGAAAAGTATGACCTTCATTACCAGTATGTTTAAGTTAATAATCATTTCCAGAAAATATAAAAATGTTATACTTTGAGATTATTTATTTTGTTTCTTTCTATTTTTTCCAGATACATTGACACCTGAGAACCAACAAGCTCTGGCCAGCATTCTTTCTCAGGACTAAGTCGGTCTGTCAACTGTGTCTTTGCTATTTAATCTCCCTCACCTACCCCACCAACAAAATTCATTGAGTTTCGCAGAACTACAGATTCAGATATATGTTCTATAAGTCATTCAACATGAGTTTTAGTACATTTGTAACTGAGTTAGAAAAACTTTGAATATAGGCTGTTATTTTAGGAAATAGCATTTTGTTCAGGACTGATTGTTCTTACATATAAACGCCATTTTTTTTCGTGATTAAAACGATAAATGTAAACTAATTTTTTTGAGAAATATTTGAAAACACCAAGTTGTGCATCACGTTCCCATGTAACTGAAATATTGTATATTAATAAACGTTGAAAGAATTTATTTGTCTTCGTTTCATATAACGATGTTAACTCTTTCATTACCTTGAACACATACATGTTTCGTTTAGAGCATGTTGTGAGAGGAGGTAATTTTGTACCATCATGAAACTTCCAAACTTTAATCAGTTTCAAGCTTCACATAAGTAAAGAAATATGTATCTATAAGTAAACCTGGCACTGAGATAGTTGTTTCTCTATACACGTCTCAGTGAGAGAGTTAAACAAACCTGGCACTGGGAGAATTGTATATCAGCAACAGATGTTAACGTAAGCAATATTCAATATTTAGAAACTAGTAATATTTACTATTTGTGTTTATTAGAAGTGAGGAAATCTATAGTTTAAGCGATCTATCCCAACGTTCATATTTTATAAACTCTCTCACTGAGACGTGTATAGATAAACAACTCTTTCAGTGCTAGGCTTGTTTAACTCTCTTACTGAGACGTGTATAGATAAACTCTCCCAGTGCAGGTTTGTTTAACTCTCTTACTGAGACGTGTATAGATAAACTCTCCCAGTGCAGGTTTGTTTAACTCTCTTACTGAGATGTGTATAGATATACAATTCTCCCAGTGCCAGGTTTGTTTAACTCTCTCACTGAGATGTGTATAGATAAATTCTCCCAGTGCTAGGTTTGTTTAACTCTCACAGTGAGACGTGTATAGAGGCGTCAGTATAGAAGCCGAAACGTCGTTTCCTTTTTAAACAGGCAGTTGCAGTCCAGTTCTCTGACCTACTGAGTCTACTTTGCGGCTGTTTTTAGCCAATATTAATATAAGGCTATAATAAAGATTATAAAACAATACTGTAGAACTAAAATCAGTATAGAATTATTAAATTTAATTAAATGTTTGATGAATAAAAAAATATTAGTAAGTTCAATGAACAATACGCCTTGTGAAAGTATAATGCATATCGGTAGTACATACAATAATTATCTACATAAACATGCAGATTTGAAATTATAAAGTTTGTTATTTCGAGAAAACAGTGAATTCTCATTTTACACCTACAAGCGAAGAATAACCAATAAGTGTAATGATATTTTAAAATAACAACGCTATGTTACGTATGTTATGTAAAGTTCGCTACATATCAATAGAAAATGACACAAGAAAAAGCAAAACGTTAGAATGAAAGGGAAGGTGAGATTTTGTTTTCATCCCAAATTACATCGTTTGAAAAAAAGGCACGAAATCGAAAAAATATTTTTTTTCCAACTTCTATAAATACCATGACTATGAGTTTTACTTATTCGGGTAATCGTTACAAGAAGCATGATTAAAACAAGTCTAAGAAGGTAGAAAATGATGGAAATACATTTTATTTTTGTTAATGATTTTTTTATGTATGACTAATATATGAATCACTATAAGACCATCGAAGTCATCAGTATTAAGAAGTAAAATATAGATCATCTCACGTGTCGGGAAAATCTACTTCGTGTAGTTTCATCAACCAATTCACAAGTTACACCTGTGTTTTTGTTAAACTTTAATAAAGATTTTGCAGTATCGTGGCAATTCCCAAATAACACATTTTGGTCGTAGGGTGAAAAGGTAAGGTACATCATCTTAAAAACTAATATTTTTACATTACATTAGTATCAAATTTAAACTGACCTGAGCTTAAAGACTCAGCTGATTATTGTAATTAATAACGGCAGCGTCACGGGAAAAGGAGAAATGAAAAATGCTTGTTTTTAAACACAGAACCAGGAGCTGATGATGTTGTTTTGTAGGTGTGGCCAGTGCTTGATACGTTTTTAATGAGGTATAATTTTTCTTAGTAAATACACAGGCACGTTTTCTCCACTTACTGTTCCTTGTGAAAGCAATTTCTAGTTAAACAAAGACTGGACGTAGACCCTTTGTTTTTAGATATTTAAAAAAAAATCCCTTCTTATGTTTGGGGTTGTTTTACCCAGAAGGTTTGATAAAATTGGTGCCCAAGATGGGATAAATTGGCCCTCATCTTACTCGTAACAGATGCAATTTAAAATACACGCTGCATTTAGCAACCGCATTTAAATGACTTAACTCACAGTTTAAATGCTCTCTGTGAGTTAAGTCATTTAAATGCTCTCAGCAGGAATCAGAAAGAACGTTTCCATGCGCATTGTGTACGAAAATAGCGCAGAAGAACGTGAATATTAAACATCGTTAAGCAATCGCGCGTTATCAAATACCAAAGAACTTAAACTTGGTTTCTTTTAAGGCATATTCGGAGTCTATAAATCCATATTGCTTAAAATCAACGAATAAAAAATCCCTGAAGAACCTACTTTGTAACCATAAAAAACTCAAAGTGCTTATCTTACATCAACATTGTTTAAAAACATAAATTTGAGGTCGCACTTTGATAGTTCACATTAGCGCCCGTCCACCACTGTGTTACGTAAAGAATAATTACGTATAATTCACTTAGATTGCAGCACTTCACCAAAGGGACCTATCTTATTTCATTTTCTACTGTAAGTTCCATTTGGTCATTAGTTTGTTTAATAAATGTTCTGATATTTATTTCATTTGACCATGAATTTCTGAAGAAAATATATATCTGCTTGTTTTATCTTCATGTTATTTTAGTTAGTCCCGATTTTCTCTAGTAAATATATTGATATTTGTTTCAATTAGTAGTACGTTTCTCTAGTACATATTCCAGCCTCGTTTTATTCGATCCTGATTCTATCTAGTAACTCTTACTTATCTCTAATCATATACATGTTTTATTTGGTGATAACTTTTCTAATGCTCCTCCACCTGCCTCAGTGGCTCAGCGGCAAGTCTGAAGACTTATAAGGTTAAAAACGGAGTTTAAATACTCGTGGCGGGCACAGCACAGCTAACCCATTATACAGATTTGTGTTTAACAACAAACAAACTTCTTCGAATAAATGTCCAAGTACTTTTGTTATGAACTCCTCCATTAAATGTTCTGATACTTGCTTCAGCGAGCGGGTTGGTTTATGTTGTAGAGCTCTAGGTTTCAGAGCCGACGAGTCGAATTCAAACCCTCAAAATAGTCCTCGTTCTTTAACCTGTGAATAAGAGTGACAGTATCATCCCTTAGAGTTGGTAGATGCTTCTGACTGACTGTTTTTCTTCTCGTCAGTAGTTCAAAATTAGGTACGATGGTAGGCAGTCTCAGTAGGTTTGATATAAACACAAATACAAATTGTATTACTTGTTTCATTTGATCATGATTTTATTTAGCAAATATTTCATCATTCATCGCCCCACAGTGGCACAGCGGTATATCTCTGTGGACTTACAAAATTAGAATCCGGGTTTGATACCCGTGGTGTGCAGAGCACAGATAGCCCATTGTGTAGCTTTGTGCTAAATTACAAACAAACAAACAAATCATTATTCATCTTATCTGGTTATATTTTTCCCCATATATGAGTCGAAACTAGCGTTGCAAGTAATTTTTTTCTAAACAATGTGTCCCGCGGTGAGACAGTGGTAATTCTCCAGACTTGCAACGTTAAAATCCGGGGTTCGATTCCCCGTGGTGGACACAGCAGGTTGCCCAATGCGACTTTACTTGAAAATAGACAAACTAAAAAATGTACTGGTACGTTTTTGTCGCCATCTTGCTTTTCCCTGCTACACTGCTTTGTGTTTACTTAATCTTGGTTTGACATAAAAAACTTATCAAGAAGTTTAAACCGTTCCAGGATATTCTTAGAATGTCCAAAAATAAAGAAAGTTGTTTTCAAAAAACATCAAGCTTAGCATATTACCTAAAGTATATTTAAATCTCGATTCTCTGTAATTATTTTGAGTAAGATCAGCTCTTAATATTTGGTATCAAGATTAGAAGAAAGATTAATATCCATAATTGTATTTTCGAAATTAACACATTAATGTAATTTATATATGTAAGTTATTGAGCAATAATAATTAGTCACGACATGGAGTTTGTTTAAAGTAAATATAGAAGAATCATAAAAACAATACGTGTTTATGTTAGAAACAAAAACTGATAACTGAGGAACAATGTTGCCTGGCGAGTATCAAGTTAGAGACAAAATGAGATGTTTTTAAGAAGTTTATAAATAAATACAGATTATACAGATAAATACACGAGTTACTTTTCCCCGGTCCGGCATGGCCAGGTGGTTAGAGCGCTCGACTCGCAATCCCCGTCCCACCAAAACATGCTCGCCCTTTCAGCCGTGGAGGCGTTATTATATGACGGTCAATCCCACTATTAATTGGTAAAAGAGTAGCCCAAGAGTTGGTGGTGAGCGGTGATGACTAGTACCTTCCTTCTAGTCTTAAACTGCTAAATTAGGGACGGTTAGCACAGATAGCCCTCGTGTATCTTTGCACGAAATTCAAAAAACAAACAAACAACACTTTTCCCTTTGTTGGTAGGGTTAATTTCTTCTTTACGTTGTACTTTACAAGAATATTTCTGAAATTGGTGATAATGCAAGTTGAACGTATGTTAATAGTGATTAAAACAACATGCACTTACAGAAACATTACATGAAAACATATCTTACAATGCACGTTCCTACTTAGAAAGTTCTATAATTTGACAAGGAAACAAATGGAAACAACACCACAATTGCATTTACATGTTACTCACAAACATCGTTTAGACAACTAATTGAAATATGTTTTTACTTTTTACACAGAATTTCAATTGAACACGGTAAATAATGGAGTCACGAACAAAACATGCTGGCGATGGTAAAATTACCTTTCTTGAGGCAACTGTGAATCATACATCGGATATTAACATCATGTTAAATGTTTTTCCTTTTTGTATAAAATGCTTCATCCACTCTGAACTTTTCTAGTTGCTACGTTTTTTATTTTAAATTGACCTACAAGTCCTACATGACATACACTCTTGGTGCTGGTACTACCATCTGGTATGTCTTGTGACACTAGAGTTTATTTTATTATCCACGTGAAAGTTATACGAAAAATGAACGTGAAATTTGTTATAGACTCACATTCTATTAAGGTTAAAGTGCCGTAACTAAATAAGACTTGGTATTCATCATTTCCGATAAACGATTCATTAAAAATTCACAAAACTCATACTCATAAATCTACTATTCACCTGTTTAATATGTGGATATTCTACTTTCAGCTTTTAGGTTATATGTTTTATTTCCAGTAGAAGGAAACTGTTAGACTATTTATATGTTAGTAATATGATTAATTTGGGTATACGTAGTAATATTCATTTCATGGTAACACACCAGGTGGTGCAAATCTTTTATTTTTTATTTAACAACGTGAAATTGAATATAGGGAGAAAAAAACGTTTAATGCACTATGCAAATATTAAACGTCTGATAATGTAAAAAAAAACGAATTAGTTATAAATGCAGTTGATTTGTTTCTTGTTAAGAACAAAGCTACACAATGGACTAGCGGTGCTGTCCCTACCACGAGTATCGAAACACAGGGAACGAATGGTGTTGACACTAGCAGAAATAACTCGACGGAACTCGTTGCGTTGTAGCTGTTAAAATATTAGAAATAACCTTAGTAGAACAACAGCGTAAGAAGTTAAATAAATGTGTGCTCTTAGATCAATAACTATTGACAACAAAGGGGATTTGAATACATATTTAAACGAGTTGGAAATATTAGATCTTTATAAATTTAACGTTTAATACTGATAATACATGTAAATACTGATAACCAAAAGCAGTTTCGTAGCAATAAGCATTCATTAACTTGACATATTGTAGTTCTTAGCCTACTTCGATTCCTGTGATGTATGGTACAATATATAAAGAACATTATAATAAATGTAGTGGAACACCTCAATCAGACATATAATGATTTTCACCACACTACTCTCTACTGGATCAGTACAGGCACCTCAATCAGACATATCATGATTTTCACCACACTACTCTCTACTGGATCAGTACAGGTACCTCAATCAGACACATCATGATTTTTACCACACTACTCTCTACTGGATTAGTACAGGTACCTCAATCAGACATATCATGATTTTTACCACACTACTCTCTACTGGATTAGTACAGGCACTTCAATCAGACTTATCATGATTTTCACCACAATACTCTCTACTGGATTAGTACAGGCACCTCAATCAGACATATCATGATTTTTACCACACTAATCTTTACTGGATCAGTACAGGCACCTCAATCAGACATATCATGATTTTCACCACACTACTCTACTGGATTAGTACAGGCACCTCAATCAGACATATCATGATTTTCACCACACTACTCTACTGGATCAGTACAGGTACCTCAATCAGACATATCATGATTTTCACCACACTACTCTCTACTAAATTAGTACAGGCACCTCAATCAGACATATCATGATTTTCACCACACTACTCTCTACTAAATTAGTACAGGCACCTCAATCAGACATATCATGATTTTCACCACACTACTCTCTACTGGATTAGTACAAGCACCTCAATCAGACATATCATGATTTTCACCACACTACTCTCTACTGG
>NW_013665899.1:706021-716431 GCF_000517525.1 Limulus polyphemus
TGTCCCTACCACGAGTATCGAAACACAGGGAACAAATGGTGTTGACACTAGCAGAAATAACTCGATGGAACTCGTTGCGTTGTAGCTGTTAAAACATTAGAAATAACCTTAGTAGAACAACATCGTAAGAAGTTAAATAAATGTGTGCTCTTAAATCAATAACTATTGACAACAAAGGGGATTTGAATACATATTTAAACGGGGGGATTTGAATACATATTTAAACGAGTTGGAAATATTAGATCTTTATAAATTTAACGTTTACTGCCCGATTCGTATTATCTTAGAAAACATTACAACATGTAAATACTGATAACCAAAAGCAGTTTCGTAGCAATAAGCATTCATTAACTTGACATGTTGTAGTTCTTAGCCTACTTCGATTTCTGTGATGTATGGTACAGTATATAAAAAACATTGTAATAAATGTAGTGGAACACCTCAATCAGACTTATCATGATTTTCGCCACATTACTCTCTATAGGATCAGTACAGGTACCTCAATCAGACATATCATGATTTTGACCACATTTCTTTCTACTGGATTAGTACAGGCACCTCAATCAGACATATCGTGATTTTTTACCACACTACTCTCTACTGGATCAGTACAGGCACCTCAATCAGACATATCATGATTTTCACCACACTACTCTCTACTGGATCAGTACAGGCACCTCAATCAGACATATCATGATTTTCGCCACATTACTCTCTACTGGATCAGTACAGGCTTTCATTAATAATAGCATGTAATGAGTTCATACCAGTCGTTTGACATAATTTTAAATAGTGTTCCGACTAACAGCGACGCCATAACTTTATCGAGTTTGCCCCGTGAACACCAGCATTCAGCGAAAGGTGTCGTCGACAAAGTTCCAACTAACATTGGCGTCATAACTTTACCTAACTGACCAGATCAACACCAGCATCGAGCGAAAGGTGTCGGCGGCAAAAGTTCCAGAAAACAAAGTCTATAGTAAAATACTATTATACACATTCAAGATACGAAGAAAATGTTATGATCCTCAATTATTTTTATAAGTCGAGAAAGCCCATAGCAATTGTGTTTAGTGTAATTTTCATTTTTAAGGAAATTACCCGCGGCTTAAGTGTTGTTTGTTTGAAAGACTTTGCAATATAAAAAACTAAAGTTGAAATCGAAGCCAGTCATCACGTGAAGACAATAAGATTGTACCATCGTGTACCATACTCGTTGCATTAGAAAGTTTGACTAAACTATTGAAAAGCCAATATACAATCCAAACTCCTCGGACAAAGGCCTTTCTAAAAATATGAGATTTGTAGCGTTTGATTGAGGAATTTGCGAGAAAAGTTCCAGACAGACAAACGCAAGCGTATTATTTCTATAGATTTATTTAATTGTTTTATGTTTCCTTTGTTGTTACACTATGATTTCTGTTGTTGTTATACTAAAGGTAATTGTTTATGTTAACAATCCTGCTTCGTGTCTACTATCGAACTTATTTACCTTAAAGTCAAGAGTTATGGTTACCGGTTTCTTTTTAATCCATGACCATACATCAATGTTTCATGAAGGGGTTTTTGAAATGTTAACAGATACTTTGACTATTCGTAAGTTAGCAAAAAGCCTAATTATTTAATCCAACTAAGTGGAAGGCAGTTTGATCTCGAAAACTAAGACTTAATTGTTTGTTCCACTTTCTTTTAGTTAAGATCAATACAGTTTTATTTAACTCTTGTTAGAGTTATCCAGACAAAGGTGTGGCACTTAAGTCATAGATTTTGAAACATACTTTAGTTAAGATCAATACAGTTTTATTTAACTCTTGTTAGAGTTATTCAGACAAAGGTGTGGAACTTAAGTCATAGATTTTGAAACATATTTTAGTTAAGCTCAATACAGTTTTATTTAACACTTGTTAAAGTTATCCAGACAAATGTGTGGCACTTAAGTCGTAGATTTTGAAACAAAGAGAAGATAAACAAACAACATGTGAAACAAAGCAGAACCAAACATTAACTTCTGATAGATTTATGCCTAATCGCTGAGATAAATATGAAATCAGTTAAATAAAATAACCTAGTCCGTAGTATATTATGGGGAATTAGTTTTTATATGCAACAAAACTATAAGTCTGTTCTTCCACAGTCGAAGTATACATATGCAGTTATATATATATACGTGCGTCTCTTTAGTTATCTATCTTGCTTTTGGAACGAAAAATCTATACTTATAACAAAAGATGGTTGTATTAGTTTTAATAAAGAAATTCTTTGATTTTTCCTGCTGTGTTTGCTCTTCTTCAAGATTGATTAACGTCAGTTTCCAAGTGCTTTATTTGGATCTGTCGGTATAGTTGAAGAAATATTTGCCTCCTAATCCTAGTTACAGTCTCAGAGAATGTATCAGCAGATGTCTTATAATCTAAGTTACGCTGTTGTATATCGCTTACTAACAAGCTGCTCTTCCCAATGTTATCATACACTAACATTTTTGTAGTAAGCTAATAGACAACAAAAATGAGAAACGATCCGGACCATATCACGGGGATTAGAAGAGCACGAGAAAGTGTTTTACTTGAGTCTCGCGTTATGTTGATTTGAGGTATTTCTGTAGACCTAAGCTCAAGCAAAAACACAGTTCTATTGTAGGACACATTAATAACACATCAACACAAAGTGAATATTGTGAATTGTTATAGCTAAAATTTCGAACAAATAATTCAACTAAGACAAATGTTTTTCCACAAATAAATGTCTTAAATCAATCGATCTTCTTTTTTTTTTTTCGTTTGAGTTCGCATCAATAAAAATAACTTGAATTTTTGGAATGAAAATGTTAGTAACAGCGAAAGCACCTAAAACTCCTCTTAGTTAACACAATCCAGTCTTTAAAAATTTAGTCCTTGAAAGCATCTAAAGCTCTGCTAATTTATTACAATCCAACCTCTAGAAATTTAGTCTTTGAACGTATCTAAAACACTGTTGACTCAACACAATCCAATCTTCAGGAATTTAGTCCTCGAAAGTAACTAAAACACTGTTGACTCAATACAATTCAATCTTCAGGAATTTAGTCCTCTAAAGTAACTAAAATTCCGCTGACCCAATACTATCCGATTTCTAGAAATGTAGTCTTTGAATGTATGTTAAACTCTGCTGACTCAACACAATCCAATCTTCGGGAATTTAGTCCTCGAAAGTATTTAAAACTGAGTTGACTCAAAACAATCCATTTTTAAAGGTTTTAGCCATTGAAAGTATCTAAAACTTTGCTGAATAAATGTAATCCAATCTTTACAAATTTGGTCCTCAATTAAATAAGACGCGTTATGGTCATAATTCATATTACTTTTAACTTTTTCGAACTGTACTGGAGTTACCAACTACACCATTTTTTATATGTAATTTTAGATACTAATATCAAACTGCGAAATGATAACTTGAAAGTTCAAGCTCTAGGCGTAGATTTTTGAAATAATAAAAGTAAACGCTTTGTATGAGCTTTCAAAATTAATTATGTAAGTATATACGGAGAGATGTATATAAATGTATGCTTTATAGCTTATTCGTTTAATTTCTACGATACTATAACACAAAATCCATTCAAAAGTGTCTGCAGATAACAGAATTATATTGTTTAACTCCATGAATAAGCTGTTTCATATCATTGTTATTAAACTGTGATAAATGGCCTAAACTTAAATTTCATTCAGGAATATGGAAACTTAGTTCAATAATTCAATTTGAACACATCATATCAACATAATAGTTTTCAATAAGCGTTAATAACTACGTGCGCATTAGTGATTTTTTAAATAATAAATTATAGCCAAGAATGGAAACTTAATAATAATAAGTAATAAAGCTTTCTAACATTTAAACTATTTTCTTATCCTATAAATGCAAGTGACGCACGATCTTGGTTTCTTTGGACTTTTAGAAATCTAATGTAAACTTAATCCCCTTTGCGTCCAAGAAATCCTTTAAGTGGTATGGTTTCCTGCTGGGAATCTAAAGAAAATAATAAGAATTCTTTCAATCTTTTAGCGGACCATTTACTCACCAATGAGTCCACAAAGAACAGTTTTCTAGTGAAGAAAGCCCAAGTATTTGAATCCAGAACCTCCTAAGATCTCGTGTCTAACGAAGCGTTATGGTATTCCAGTTTGTTGATTTACTAAAAACTAGAGATAATGCTGAAAGTTTAAAGATCTTGAGCCTCCTGAAAAGTTACAATGAGAAATATTTCTGTCACTTAGAACAATTTAAGTGGCTAAAGAAGTTGTGAAAAAAAGACAGCGGGAAACTGAACCCTAATATATATATATATATATATTTAAGAGCTTATAAAACAAAATGCAAACGGTTGCGACAACTACCTTTTAAAATGACTATAACGGCTTAAGACGATGATTATAGTAAATTGATATCGATTAACTCTTTACTCAACGATTTGCTCTCGTAGTCTGTAAAATCAATTATACAGGACTGATCTGTGATACTTAGTTTCAGGACTGATCTGTGATACTTAGTTTCAGGACTGATCTGTGATACTTAGTTTCAGGACTGATCTGTGATACTTAGTTTCAGGACCGATCTGTGCTACTTAGTTTCAGGACTGATCTGTGATACTTAGTTTCAGGACTGATCTGTGATACTTAGTTTCAGGACTGATCTGTGCTACTTAGTTTCAGGACTGATCTGTGATACTTAGTTTCAGGACTGATCTGTGATACTTAGTTTCAGGACTGATCTGTGATACTTAGTTTCAGGACTGATCTGTGCTACTTAGTTTCATGACCGATCTGTGATACTTAGTTTCAGGACCGATCTGTGCTACTTAGTTTCAGGACTGATCTGTGATACTTAGTTTCAGGACCGATCTGTGATACTTAGTTTCAGGACTGATCTGTGATACTTAGTTTATTCGGGTAAACGTTTAGCACTTGACGGTGACTGTATAAAATACTAGTAAAAAATACATTTTACAAGTTTGCCTGTTAATTATAATGGTTTTAAAATAAAATTTACACTTATTTCTTTCGTTTATCACCCCCAATTTAAGTAATAGTATTTATTTTTTTATAATCACGATGTTTTTTGATGAACAGAATTAAACTATCGTTACAAGTAAATGTTTTGAATGTGATTAATTAAAACACAAGTAAACCTTAATTACATAATGGAGATGTTGTGAGTTATATAAACCAAAACAAAATTAAACTGTAATTACAGGTTTTAAATGTTCTGAAGGCAAATAATTAAAAAAAGAAATACACTGTAGTTACAGACAGATGTTCTGAGAGATACTCATTAATTTAAAGAAACAGCAGTAAACAGTAGTTACAGGATGGAGATGTTCTGAATGCGACTCATTATAAACACTATATTAAAAGGTTAAAATTCAAGGAACTTGTACTAATATTTAAAATATATTAAAATACTCAAACGATCAACGTTGTATAATAAACATTTAAATTCTTTATTTTAGATAGAGGTTTCTCACCTCATGAGAAAACTTAACAAAACAAATGATGATAAAAAATATTTTTACCATATATCCCAGGTTTGTCATGTCAAATGTTTCATAAACTTAAAAAAAACATTGAATAAAATTAGTCAAATATTAAATAAAACTACACATGAAATCAGTGTAATGGAGAAAATGGGTATTTATAAAATTGAATGTGCGTGTGGTTGTATATACATTAGTCAAACTAGAATAAATTTAGAATAAATGAACATAAGAGAAATGTTAAAAACAAAAGTGAAAACTCTACACTGGCTGAGCATACAAATTATACTACTTATGTTATCATATGACGGCTAGAAATGTTAGAGAAACTATAGGAATAATGAAACACACTAAAAATAATTTTATATTAAATAAGCGAGAAGGGTTAGAAAATCAGAAAGTATGTAGATGGTGTGCTCCTTTTTAAATACGTAAACCATCAGTCACATGACCATAGCTTTTTGTATATATATATAAGGTTGCACAGTATTTCCCACTCGACGGCGACAGATTTTAATTGTGTACTATACAACGTTGGGCGTTTTAATATTTTAATATATTTTATACGAATACTCTAGTTACAGGTTTGAGCTGTTTTTGAAGGGGACTCATTAAAAACAGAAGTGCATTGCAGTTATATGTTGGAGATGTTCTGAAAGTGCCAAGTTTAAAAACAAAAGAACAATCTGAATGTAACTAATTAAAATAAAAGTATACTCTAAGTACAAGTTTTAAATGTTCTGATGGTGACTAATTAAAAACAAAGTACAGTGTAATTACAGATTATAAGTGATCTGAAGGTGAATGAGAAGTTTAATTACAGGATGGAGATGTACTGAGAAGGACTCATTAATAAATAGAAGCATACTCTAGTTACAGGCTTCAAGATGCTCTGAGGTTGATTAATTAAAAAACAGAAGTACGCTGTAATCACAGTTGGAGGTGTTCTGATGGTAGCTAATTTAAAAAAAAGACAACAGAAGTACAATGTAGTTACAGGTTTAAAATGCCCTGAGAGTAATTAATCAAAAACACAAGTTTACGGTAATCACAGCTGAAGGTGTTCTGATGGTAGATAATTTAAAAAAAGACAACAGAAGTACAATGTAGTTACAGGTTTAAAATGCTCTGAGAGTAATTAATCAAAAACACAAGTTTACAGTAATCACAGCTGGAGGTGTTCTGATGGTAGATAATTAAGAAAAAACACTGTAGTTACAGGGTGAAAATGTTCTGAGAGTAATTAATTAAAAACAGAAGTACGCTGTTATCACAGTTGCAGGTGTTCTGAGGGTAACTAATCAACAACAGAACTATACTGTAGTTTCAGGTTGCAGATGTTCTAAGGTATCTCATTAAAAATTATCTTTCAATTATTATTAATTACTTATAATTACAATAGTTTATAATGTAGAAAAATTTAAGTATGTATATGAGTAGAATTTGTTAAGCTTTCATAAAGTAGAAGATACAAAACTCAAACTTAAACAATTCCATGTTAAATTTAAAAAAATATATACTGGTAATGATAACAACACGTACGTCTGATTAGAATATATTTTATGTAGTTCAAATATATATAGAGTTTAAACAAATATATACTGGTAATGATAACAACACGTACGTCTGATTAGAATATATTTTATGTAGTTCGAATATATAGAGAGTTTAAACAAATATATTTTGAGAAAACGGAAAACTGAACAAGAATCCTTCTATTATGGAGGTCAATATTTGATTAATAAAATGAGCAGCTTTATTTGATTTAGAGCAATGCCACCTTAGGCTATCTGCCGTGTCTACCGCAAAGAAGCGTATCCCGAATTCTAACGTTGTTTGTTTGTTTTGAGTTTCGCGCAAAGCTACACGACGGCTATTTGCGCTAGCCGTCCCTAATTTAGCAGTGAAAGGCTAGTAGGAAGGCAGCTAGTCATCACTACCCACCGCCAACTCTTGGGCTACTCTATTACCAACGAATAGTGAGATTGACTGTCACGTTATAACGCCCTCAAAGATAAAAGGGCGAGCTTGTTTAGTGAGACAAGGATTCGAACCCGCAACCCTCAGATTGCGAATCAAGTGCCCTAACCATCTGGCTATGTCGGGCCATTCTAGCATTGTAAAACTGTAAACTTACCTCTGTCCAAAAACCACCACATCCCCCAGAACATTCCGCCCCCTGACTAAGGCCCCTATCCAATGTTTCTATAGATACTGACTATTCAACAGTAATGGTTATTTTATGTATTTGGGTCCACTACCCACAGTTTGGTTAGCCTTGTCTCAAGTAACGTGTTCCACACTGAACCTTTTAAGAAAAGGTTAGCACCTAGTTGCACTAAAGTTATATTTACTGTTTATCCTGTAACTGTTTGGTAGAATAATTGTTAGTTATAGATAAAACGACTATTCTTGCCCTGTTCTTGAACTATTAAGTGTATGTTTTCTCGGTTATCTGCGAAACAAAATCTTACTTTAACACCGCGCAATGATACACGCATGTATTATTTTCAGTAATCTTCAATATTTTGTTAGTGCGAAAACGTTAAGGGTTGCTTGATAACGTTTAAACACTCTGTTAATGTGAAAGTGTTAAGAGTTGCTTGATAATGTTTAAACACCCTGTTAATGTGAAAATGTTAAGAGTAGCTTGATAATGTTTAAACACTCTGTTAATGTGAAAATGTTAAGAGTTGCTTGATAATGTTTAAACACTCTTGATATATACAAAAATAGAGCACAAGATTTTAAAGGTATAATTTCAAAACAAGATACGGCAAAATAATGTTTTGTTCGTTAGTGTCTGTGTGTAGATTGAGTTGAAAAAAGGAGACTTTCTGACAGTTACTAGCTGGTTAGCTCGTTAGCTCATATGGTAGAGAATTTGTAGAAGTCTCGGGTTCGATCGAGTCTTCGTGACTACCTTTTCTGCAGACTTGCGTAGCGAAACCTGTCGTTCTCTTTGATATTCTTGTCACTTGCTAAGAGACACTTCAAAGAAATATTATATCTTAAGCCACGAGTTTCCAAAACCCTCTGTCCCTCGGTGTGTCAGCGGTAACTTTACAGATTAATGTTAAAATTTTAGGTTCGATTCCCGCGATGGACAGAGCGCAGACAGCCCATTCTGTAGCATTTCGCTGAAAACCACCACACCACCCAAACTTTCTCAGCACAAGACCCCCTTCGCCTAGAGCATTCCGCACCCTAACTATGGCCCCCACCTAATGTTTCTATAGATACTGAGTACTCAATAGTAATATTTATTTTATGCATTTCGGTCCATTGTCCTCAGTTTGGTAAGTAACGTGTTCCACACTGAACCTTTTAACTGAAACTAAAAATTGTATGTTCCAGGTAAAAACACAGTATCCCTCGATATTGGTAGGACAGCAGTGCACTAATGAAATATGAAACATTATGCCTGAAATATTCCGATGGCCTAGAGGAAACTTAGGGACTGGCATAGATA
Source organism: Limulus polyphemus (assembly GCF_000517525.1). NCBI lineage: Eukaryota > Metazoa > Arthropoda > Merostomata > Xiphosura > Limulidae > Limulus > Limulus polyphemus. The sequence continues at coordinate 714,997 of NW_013665899.1, forward strand.
AAGTTCGATATACGAACCTGCAATGAACACAGCGCAGACAGACCATTGTATAGCTTTACACTGACATGAAATCAATCGTGCGGTTTTATTTTTATCCAAAATTACATTATTTTGTTATATCAGATTTGGAGCCACTAGAAAGAAGTGCAGTAATTAACCAAAATGTCTCAATAAAGAGCATTCCATCGGTAATATCTAATCATGGATAATTAACAAAGAGTTGATGTTCGCCCGCATGGTTGATAACAGCCACGAATGTAGGCCTTATTTTGTTATTCTAGTTATGACTTTCACAGTAGTCATAATATTTTTTATCTAAATTTAATAATGCTGTCTCATGGGATTTAACGTTATCCTATCAACAAATTATCCAGCAAATCTTTTGTGTTTTCAACGCTTTCCACGCAAGTACGTTTATACACTAATTAATATACTGATAAGACATGACGTAAAAAAGACCATTGATATAGATTTCTGAATTATAGCATTATGATAGCGTGCACTAAACTCGGAAAGCACACGTTGATTAACATAACCGGGCAACATTTTGTTTGTGTACGTATTCCTTGTGTATATTTATACAAATTTTGTTTGTCTACTTTTTACTTAGATATATGTTTGTACATACTGTTCAAACTATATTCCAGAGAATTTAAGAGAATATGATAAAGTGATAAAAATGTTAAACTATAATTTCTGGAGGATCAAGTTGTGTAATCAAATCATTATTTCTATTTCGGTGGCATGAACTTTGATTCGTCTCTTCTAATGTTAGTACTGTTGTTGTATTGATATTAGTGCCGAACTTTGATTCGTGACACTAATATCAACACAACAACAGCAGTAACATTAGAAGAGACGAATCAAAGTTCGGCACTAATATCAGTACAACAACAGTACTAACATTAGAAGAGACGAATCAAAGTTCGAGATTAATATCTATACAACAACAGCACTAACATTAGAAGAGACGAATCAAAGTTCGACACTAATATCAATAGAACAACAGCAGTAACATTAGAAGAGACGAATCAAAGTTCAACACTAATATCAACGCAACAACAGCAGTAACATTAGAAGAGACGAATCAAAGTTCGACACTAATATCAACACAACAACAGCAGTAACATTAGAAGAGACGAATCAAAGTTCGACACTAATATCAATACAACAACAGCACTAACATTAGAAGAGACGAATCAAAGTTCTACACTAATATCAACACAACAACAGCAGTGACATTAGAACAGACGAATCAAAGTTCGACACTAATATCAATACAACAACAGCACTAACATTAGAAGAGACGAATCAAAGTTCGACACTAATATCAACACAACAACAGCAGTGACATTAGAACAGACGAATCAAAGTTCGACACTAATATCAACACAACAACAGCAGTGACATTAGAACAGACGAATCAAAGTTCGAC
>NW_013665899.1:717395-743536 GCF_000517525.1 Limulus polyphemus
CGACACTAATATCAATAGAACAACAGCAGTAACTTAAGAAGAGACGAATCAAAGTTCGACACTAATATCAACACATAACAGCAAAATATAAATCGAGACTAACAGCTGTGCTTATAGATGTAATGGATATGATGACCGACCCGTGTTTAAGGCAGTTCAAGGAAAGAACAATTGTCTCGTTGCGTAGGTCATGATGAATGTGATGAATGACCTTTGATTACTGGTCATGGCAAGAACAAATATCAACATTCTCTCGTCATGGCTGAAGGGAGATATACGTCCAGTATTTATTAAACTTTACTTCTTTAGTTTTACATAATGAAAAATCAATATCTTAAGTTTTTCATTCGTACTTTTTATTTAAGTAACCTTATGAGCTAGTTAAGCAGAGGCCCAGGTTTTGTTGCTGAAAATTCTTTTCAAGTTGTAACAATATACGCCCGAAAGATGTTAATTCGTCAACTCGTATACTCGTCTGTAGTTCCAATGTAGTTTACAAAACAAGCACGTCAGGGATCGCAGTGTGATCGAACACTGTAAGAGCTAAAAGCTATGTTCTGTACGAAAAATTATTCGTGACGAACATCGGGAAAGTTGTGCTCTGCAGGCGGCAACTAGGTGTCTACAAAATCTTTGTATCTTAAAATAAAACGAATTCGTATGAATATACCAATTTACCAAATAGCTTTTGACAATCGAATTAACTAAACATTAAACCCCATGAAATATAGACTTTCCTCCAGGTGTCGCTTTTCAACTTAATGTTTCCTAACTCAATAAGAACGCCACCAAAACACGATAAAATTCCAATACTCTCAAAACCTTAAATTTAGACAAAAGGGCTTAAACAGACACAGTAAATTCACACTAAAACATGGCCAGTATAATTCCAAAATTCAGCCATCATTATATATCATTAGATAAAGCTTCAGTCGTACTATTAGCGATTATCACGAGAATCGCATGGTTGAATTGATCACTAGGTGTAATGTTAGAACCCTACTTTTTGTCGAATGAAGAAAAACAACTTAAAGTGAAATATTTCAATTCTGTTGCCCTCCTCCTTTCTTTAACATAATTTTGCTTGTTTCAAAAGCTCTAATTGGTTAGATATACATTTGCCTTCCATCTCTAGCCAAATTAAAATAACATTATACGAACTTACAACAAAAAGATTTATTAACGTTCACTAATAGCGTAGTGTGTAATGTTTAGCCAAGGGGTGGGTAATGGGTAAATGTGAGAGTTCCTGATTTATTTCTAACAATTAAAATATTTACGATGTTTATTTTGATACATCTCGAAAAAATGAAGTTACTTCTTATGAATAGTGTACACAAGATTAATAATAGAGCTTTCAAATACAAGTCACCGTTAATAAGTATGGGAAGAAGTCCTTAATTAACATACCTATCTGTTTTGCTATCTTTTGGGGATAAAAGACGGATCAAAATTAAAATGAACCGAACAACTCGTTTTCATTTTTTATTTCACTTGAAAGAGAAACCAAACACCACGTATGGTTGAGTTTTAGATTTTATTTACATTAAAGAGACTGATAAAATGATTCACGGGAAGTATATAACATGTCAATTTTGTAATTGTTCCTATATTTTTTATTCACACGCTCGAAGATTGTGGCACATGCTCTCCCACCCCCTCCAGTAACCTCCGCCATGTTCTATTAATAATGCCCAATTCACACTTACTCCACATCCATGATTCCCCCTACTTTTTTCCAGTTTTCTAGCTCATCAGCACGGCCTATATTCCATCTTTTCCTGTTACCTCAGTCTACTTGCTATTCCATTGACGACATCATTCGAAGACCTTACCAGGTCACTCAAGGGCTGTGCCTTATCAGTTGAGTGATCCACTTGCTGGTTGAATGATGTGCCGCTGTGGCCTGGATTACAGGTTCTTATCAGATTACCCTTAAGTTTCTCTAAGGTTTTATCCATATCCTTTGGAAAAACTTGTGCCTATTCTTGTGATGTGGTTTAAGGAGATTATCAGGAGTATGGTCCTCTCGTGATATTCAATATCTCTGGTCACCCAGACAGATACATCTTTGTATATCTCACATTCTGCTGTGAATTAACTGGATCACTCCGTTTTGGCTGCTGAACCTTCAAACATCAGACGACCATTTCTTCACACGCCTTTTGCCCATACAGTCACGTTTTTTCCAGGTTGAGAGATCTGTTGTAATGACCAATGTCGATCTCTACTTGTGCATTACTGCCATGACTTCGGCTATGTTGACTAGTGCTAATCTTGTTCTCCACATCCTGCTTCCAATCTTCATAGTATTTAACTTAATTATTTAATAGGAAGTTATTTTAATTAAAGTAAATTAGAAAAAAACACTTTGGAAACTTGTTAATGCTTAATTAGAAGATAGAACGTTTTAGTGAGATTTTTTGTGGTTAAGGCATATATATATATAATGATTTAAAAGACGCTTGTCTTGCATAAATTTATGAGATATGTGTATTCATAGTTTTGGAATTGCTAAAAAATACTTTGAATGGTAAATACAAGCGTTTTTAATGATCATTTTCTGCTATTTTCGATATATTTTTGCAACTAAAAGATTTCAAGGCTGGTTGAATGAAATGATATGACAAACCTAAAGATCGACCCGCATCAGGCTTGGAATTGCTTATATGACGAGAAAACAACGACCTACTTATAGTTTCACTCGATACTGAATCAAACCTGTGAAAACAGTTGGTTCCAAAGGAAAATTATAAAACCCTAACCTTAAGTTAGAAACATAACCTGATTATCACAGTAGAGTGGGGTGGGGTTGCACAATTGCGTGAAGTGTCTTGTCGGAGAAACAGTTGTTGAACTTTTTGGATCAGCATCAACACAAAGCTACACCAAAGAAAACGTAATTATGTTTAATAAATGCTGCGTGACTGAAGCCCAACGAAACCGATTAGATTAGAAATAACTGAAGTAATTACGTGGCTGAGTGAAGTAATTATGTGAAAAGTTGCAACCTAAATAAAGTTTTACTGTTTTCTTAAAAATAAGAAGTTTTGTAATTTGATAATTTTTGAATTAGGTTTGGGATTTCTCAATTACACACACAAAAGTCCGCTGGAACATTACACGCTTTTCTGAACGGTTAAGAGACTTTTGTGAATATGATAGGAGAGTTATGTGTGTGTGTCTGTGTGATTAAGAGGTGTGTAAGGCTAACATACTAAAGAAGTGAAATATTAAGAGACGTGTGCGAATGTGAGAAGTGAGTAACCGAAAGATGTGAAAAATTAACACAGGGAAAAAGGGAAGATTTCACTTCTTCAGTATGTTAGCCTTACACACCTCTTAATCACACAGACACACACACATAAATCTCCTGTCATGTTCACACATGTCACTTAACATTTCACTTCTTCAGTATGTTAGCCTTTCACACCTCTTAATTACACAGACACACACATAAATCTCCTGTCATATTCACACATGTCACTTAACATTTCACTTCTTCAGTATGTTAGCCTTTCACACCTCTTAATCACACAGACACACACATAAATCTCCTGTCATATTCACAAAAGTCTCTTAACATTTCATTTCTTCAGTATGTCAACTTTTCACATCTCTTAATCACATACGCACGCAAACGCCCTGTGACGTACACATGCCATACTTTATTGGATATTTATCTTCTCTTGTGGATTAATTTTTCTAATTACTTACATTTTTTTTATCTTTTATAAAAATCAGTCTTTCTTCCACCTCTGAGTTTTTGTATTTTATCTATGCCTTTAAATTTAGTTAGATGGGAACATATGCTCGGAATTGTCTAGTATTCTAACAGTGTTGGTATTAAGGTTATACGTATATATATATATATTAAAAGTAGAGAAATGTTTCAAATCAATCATTACAAGCACTTATTAAAACTCAAACTTGTGTGTTCAAATAATCACTGTACCAGTTTGTGCTTCAAAAAAAAAGAAGAACAAATCCCAAGTAGGATTTCAGTGTCTCCATGGATTACATTAATAGGTTACAAGTTACAAAGCATGAAAGTAAACAACAGTTGTTATTAAAGTGGACATGGAAAACACTTCACCATAAATTTATAAAAATTACGACATCGACCATATTCTCCTAGAAAATGATGCTTACCAACTAGTCTCAGCAACCAATAGCAAATAAACAGTTTGATAAATAAATAAGACTGGGTTGACCAACTTCTTTATGCTCGTGGGCCAGTTTACTACCTAGACTGTAGTCTAGGGGTCGAAACTATAGGACCAGGTCAAATATGCTTAGAATATTTGCTTAAATTAAATTTTCATTCCTACTATCTGTTATATATAGACCCTTAGGTAATTATGTGGTTTGAATAAATATCGGAGTGAACATTTGAGGAAAGGTTTTAGAACCGTCACGGGACTGGTCTGCTTGGTCGTTTTGCCAAGGTCCGGATAAAATACCTTCGCGGACCGGATCCGCTCGAGAGGCTGCCGATTGGCCATCTATTAAATAAGGGTCGATTGGCCTAGCCTTTCCTAATTTAGAGTTTATAGGCTAGAAAGAAGACTGCTAATAAACAGCATCCGCCACCAACTCTTGGGCTACTTTTGATTTTTTGATAACAGGATATGACTATCACTCTTATTTTTTACCTACGGCATCAAAGCACGAAGCACGTTTCTGCGGCAACAGGCTACAAATCATAAATCCTCGGTTTCACAGTCCGGGCACTCTGACCCCTAACCACTGACATCCAGCTCAGTAAATAAAGAAGAATACATTTGTGTTGAGTTTATATGTTTAAGATGAGAGATTTCTGATATCTTCTAAGTTGCAGCAAGATCTTGGTCTGGAGTGCTGGTAAGAAATGGGGAAGGGCCAGGGAGGTAGCAGAAAAACAAACTAAAATATTTTAACGAAAAACGGTTAGTAAATCTTTTTAATTCCAATTGTATCCTTCCTTGCCGATATCTATTTGTTTTTGTACAATATTATAAAATTCCGTTTCAAAATGAGTTTGTTGAAATTTGCAGGTGTTGATGTGAAACACATTTACGTTATAAGATGTGGTGTTACCATACAGAAGATTGAATACTTTACATTGAAACAATTTTAAATGAGTCAGCAAGTCACCTGACAACCTCAACCGATATAAAACTGCAGCGGAACTGCATCAGAACTACATTTTGACATCGTTTGCCGTTTCGTAGGTAGTGCATTGCCACAGAAAATTAATCGTTTTTCGAAGAGTCTGCAACAGCTCTTTCCGATGCAATATATTTATATACTTTTCGTAAAGAACCTGTGTTCAGATCGGTGATTTAGAATTACTAAGACTGGGATATCCTCTGTAGTTAATGACATTTCAAAAAAGGAAATATGAATCAGTTTGGGGCACCAAGATTATGTAGAAGAGACCTGCAACAAGTTACACCCCAGTGTGGCAAGTAAAGTGTGACGTCTTTTAACAGATAAGAAAGAATCTACGATCACAAAGAACAGTTAAAAAAAGCTACCCACGTGCGTTATCAAAAGTAAGAAACATAATTAAGAAGGATCTCTATATGGAAAAGCAACATAAGACACGTGTCGCTTCCATGATATATCCGTTCAACCGTTGCGTACCTCAAGCAGCTAGAGAATGAAACTGGTATTCATTCTGTTCTATACAAAAATACATACTAATCAAGTCGCTAGTGGGTTTCCATGTAATTGTACTGTTGAAACTGGTGCTGGGAAAATATCGTCCTTGAAACGAGATAGCTTATAGAGAGCAAACAGAGAGGGTGTGTGGGTGCGTCATACTATACAGCCTTACGATGGAGGCTTTTACAATTGAAACAACACTGCAGGGCTATTGTAAGGATGCACAGTCGTCAGATAGAGCATGACCAGACGAAGCAGTATCGATTATAAAAATGTGGTAACTCCAAAATCATTTTATTATAAGGAACTCAACTTTTGTGTGTTTGTATAAATGTATATTTCTGGTGTGCGTGTTTTTGTTTATATGGACACACCATGTACATTGAAGTACAATATGATTTTTCTTTTTATTCTAATCATCAAACTTTCCGTTACTTCTCTTTTTTTTTCAGTATTTCATTACCGAGTTCTAAAAGTATCAAGTCGGTCTTCTTTCTCTCACGAAGTTTTCCCCGTTTCTTTTTTCCTCTCTCTCTCTATACGAGTGTTTAACACAATATATAACACAATTTTGAAGGAGTAAGAAATATAGAATAGAAGTTACACGCGATGTTATAAATTTAAATTAGTTAAATTAAACAAAAAGTCAAAAGTAATTTCAACCAAGAACTTTTTGATATGTTTACTTACGAATTAATGTTCAACCTTGCTTTCAAATTCTTGATGATTGAGGATTTTCTTGTTCTTACATCTTTTCCGTTGTTGAAATTACATTACTTTTAAGTTCTTCTGATCTGCAACTCCGTCATATTCACAGTCACAGTGGCACAGCGCTAGAAACCGGGTTTCGATACCCGTGGTGGGCAGAGCACAGATAGCCCATTGTGTAGCTTTGTGCTTAACTTCAAACAAACAAACAGTCTAGACGTCTGTAGTTGTTTGAAGATTTGCCAACACGAGGCTTCATATCCTCTTATACTTTGTTTTAAACGACATGTTGTTAGTCCCACATCATCTCGTTCACATCGAAAACGAACATATCAATAAATAATTTGTGAACAATGAAGTTTATTAATTATATTTTGAAAAAAGTCTCTATTCTCAAAACAGATTTGATGATTGTTTGATTACAAAATATTTTTGATTTCACTTTGGTTTAAACAAGCATTTTTGTGTTATTAAAAGCAGTGGGTGAATAATTAAACCTGCTAGATACCATAGGTATGTTATCTTTAACAAAAAGAACATGTAAATTTGATCTTGTGCCAAGTTTACAGCACTCCAGTGGCACAGCGGTATGTCTGCGGACTTACAACGTTAGAAATCGGGTTTCGATACCTGTGGTGGGCAGAACACAGATAGCCCATTTTGGAGCTTTGTGCATAACTACAAACAAACAAACAAACGAAGTTTACAGTTGAAGAAGAAAATAACCAAATTTCTCATTTTTCAATCTTAATATTAATAACTTTAAAATCTGTGTTGATAATAGAGAACTTTTTCAAGATAAAGGACAGAATTAATGAATTTCAACCCTCTTATGTTAATTTATTCATTTGCTTGTTATCGATGGACGCTTACAGCAGTGTATAAAAGATCATATTAAGCCTAATGCAGGTAACTTTTTAAACGTCTACAGACTTCTAGCCCAAGAATGTGATGGGCCTACAGACGAAAACACCCTTGAAATAATATGGAGTTCCGACAACGGTTATGATGTAAGGATCAAAGAAACTTTATTTATTAAGAAACTGAAACCTAAGTTCGACTGGTAATGCTATGCTCTTGTTTTAATGGCGGTAGATCAAAGGCCGTTGTCAACTTGGATTGCATGAGGTGATAATGGCAATAGGTCAAATACCAATGTCAGCAAGATTCCTACTAAATAAAGTTGGCCAGACATGGCCTAGTGGCTAAGGCGCTCGGCGCGCCATCTCAGGTTGCAGGTTCGAATCCCATTATCGAATGTGCTTGCTCTTTCAGCTGTGTGCGCGTTATGACGTAACAGTTTCTACAATAATTCTCTTAGAGTAGCCCAAGAGTTAGCAGTGGGTAGTGTTGCCAGCCCTCCCTTCTAATTTATTACTTATAAATTAGGGACGGCTAGCGCAGATAGCCCTTAGGTAGCTTTGTGCGAAATTCAACAAATAAACTTATAAAGTTTCAGTGACAATAGATTATGTGTAAATACCAACCAAATTTCTACTGATGCCAACTCATAACTAATCTTTGTTTAGTTCAGAATGACAAGAAAATAGAACAACATTTTAGGTTTAAGTTTTTAGAAGGATATTTTACAAGGGTTAATGTAATTCATTCAGATTTTGGTACTCTCAAGTTAACCTTTATTGGTTAATTTAGATGATTTAGAAGAATGATAAAAGCTATTCTATCAGTGGTTCGTTCTCTAAAGGTTAATTTGTGAGTTAAGAAGATTGTGTTACAATGGGTAGGGTGATTCAGTCAATGTATCCTGCTCTGAAAGTTAGTATTTGGGTTTTCTAAAATTGTGTTACAATGGTTAAAGACATTCAGTCAGTTATGGTTTTCCATACGGTACCCCTTTTAAAGCAAAAAACGTTTTGGGTTAAACTTAATATTTCAAACTCGTCATAACAGTTTTTTCAAATATTGTAAAAATATTATTTGTTTGTTGTTAACTTAAAGTTGTTTAATAAATGATGATTTATTACACTTTTTAAAAGTGTTACCAAAAGAATAAAAATGATCCATCTTTTAGGCACGATTAGAGTAAATTAATCTATGAGACCTTGAGTGTGGTCGAATACATCAGTCGAAATGGTTTGACCTTCTAAGTCCAAAACTGTAATTAAATCTCAAATCTGTCAAGAGATGATGGAAAAAAATAAAAGTTTGTATTTCAAAAACTCAGAACCATTCTATGAGCCGTTATGCCGCGGCTGAAAATACACAAAGAAAATATTTTACGTCATCACAGTAACCAAGCTGTTACCATTTTCTTGTAATTATGAATAACGTGCTTAAAGATGGATTATTATGAAGGCCATATCAATGAAAAACAACAAAATCTGTTGAATTATCAAATACAGATTGATGTCTGGGATAGGCAATTGAAGTTACTCTCAGGACCATTGTACCCGTTTCGAATTGATGTTGTAGAATAATTTGTGTAAATACTGAATCAGTGTTACCTACAAACAACAACAACAACAACAAATAGTTTCCATTATATCCTTAATATAATTACGTAACTAAGATCTGGTGATCGATTATTTACTGTGAACAGAGCGCGGATAGCCTAACGTGTGTCTTTGACGCTTAAACAAACAGTCCTTAATAATAGTGTAGAAGTTGAAATTGTGTGAAGACTATTTTGCCACCTATTGTCCATTACACGTTATAACTTTTTTTTGTTTACGACACTTAAACTAGTTTTTATGTAAAATTTATACCCTAAATAAACGTTGTTTGTTTAGAAATATTATAGGTGAATAAAACTGCGCGATTTTCTTATATATAAAGTGTCTTTATGATAATGTCTCACACGAAAAAACTACATCTTTGTAAATAAGATATTCCTGTCAAAAGGTATTCAAACACTCCCGGGGCATGAGACATGACCTACCAGGCATGCTCTGCAGGGTATTTGAGTCACTCTAAACAGAAACATATTAGCGTAGTGATGTGTGTGTCTAATGCTAAAATACTGTAATTATCGTAGTGGTGTGTGTGTCCAATGCTAAAATACTGTAATTAGCGTAGTGGTATGTGTGTCTAATGCTAAAATACTGTAATTAGCGTAGTTGTGTGTGTGTGTGTCTAATGCTAAAATACTCTAATTAGTGTAGTGGTGTGTGTGTCCAATGCTAAAATACTGTAATTAGCGTAGTGGCATGTGTGTCTAATGCTAAAATACTGTAAATTTGATAAGTGTGAAGAAGCAAAGGAACGTGAACTGTGGACACCACGAAGTAATTAACAATCTATAAGAGAAAGCGGCTTGTGTATTATGTCTTTTTGTCAGTGACGACTGGTTAGGGCTCTTGACTCGCAATCTGAGGGTCGCGGGTTCGAATCCCTGTCCCACCAAACATGCTCGTCCTTTCAGCCGTGGTGGCGCTATAATGTGATGGTCAATACTACTATTCGTTGGTAAAAAGTAGTCCAAAAGTTGGCGGTGGGTGGTGATGACTAGCTGCCTTCCATCCACTCTATCACTATTAAATTAAGGACGGCTAGCGCAGATAGTCCTCGTGCAGCTTTGTGCGAAATTCAAAACAAATCCAACTGTCAGGGACGACAGTTTTCAAACTTCACTACCTCTGATAACCATAAAAGTTTTGGGTATGCTCCAGTGGAGTTCTAAAACCCCCTTACTTTGTAATGTTCCCATTTCAATTTTACCCTTTGTTACTAACTAACTGTCATTACGATCAAACTTTCAGGAGTTCTTGGTTGTGGTCCACATCTGCAGGACATCTAGAAGTACACATTACATACTACAGTGCAAATAGTTACACTAATATGGAGAAGCTAACCAACAGTATTGTAAATTTTATAGTATAATATCTAAAAGGATTCAGGTCGGTCGAAAAAAGGTTTTGAAGTGAGACGAATGCTCATTTATTAGGATCGTGATAAAGTCATACGTAGTTCACTGCACTTAATGTGGCCACTTGTAAATATATATATGGAAAATCCATGGTGTATTCTCTATGAATATTGGAACCTTGAAAAAATTAAGAAATGCAAGCAGTACGTCCAATATTATAGGGGGAAGGGACTACAACGTGCCCGAAAGGTCACACTGGCATGATGGGAGTTTAGAGGTCGGGGTTAAAGGTCGCTGAACCAGGATTTTGGGCTCCTGACCCCTCTAGGAATTCCTATGGCGCCAGGATTAAAACGGCATCCATACCTCTAATCAGGAGTGGTAGTTAGCTCTATACCGTTCTTTATTAATGTGAGTAAGATGTGTTTGTTAGACTAAAATTCCTGCTTCTGTTTCCAGTTTGCTGACTATGTGGTTATATGGAAGAATTCATACACTCTACCATTCGCCGCGACAAATCTACAACCACGACTAAACCAAATAGAAAACTTCTGTAACACTTGGAGAAGTAAAATAAATGCCCCAAAACATAAGTTATGTTGTTTACAAAATCAACTAAAACAAGTAGATAGCCCCAAAAACTACACCTCGATGGAACCGTTTTCTAGGTTAACACATCAGCTAAATTCTTGTGTCTAGCCTATGATTCAAAATTAAATTGGACCAAACACGCAAGGTGAATTACAAATAACATATGGCAAAGAGCAAATTATGTACGATGTCTGACTGGCAGGGGGCGCCACAACTGAAAATATATAAAACCTATATACGTTCATTGGTAAAGTATGCCTGCCCTGCATGGTTAAATGTAGCTAAATCACACATAAGTAAACTACAGACAACCCAAGTAATCGCTAAAGCATACAGAGTTCCAAAAGTCACAAACAAAGCTGTTCTACACAATTACGCAAACATCTCTGTGTTGTTAGACTTTTTAATAAATCAATAGATTATTTTAAGAAACACTTGAACATACATTCTTCACTAACATACTGAAAAGCTTTGCCATACATGATGAACACACACCTAAGTACCTCTCACCACTAAATCTAATAAACTCGTTATGTAACCTACGACTACCAACTGCAGGGCAAACCGGTAGCTAGATATAGTGTTAATTTTATTTCTGTGAAAATAAAATGAGTACTGTGTATTTTATTGGCAACTTTGGAATGTTTGTGAGTTTGTTTGTAGTTAAGCACAAAGCTACACAATGGGCTACCTGTTCTCTGCCCACCACAAGTATCGAAACCCGGTTTCTAGCGTTGTAACTCTGCAGACATGCCGCTGTGTCACTGGGGGCTGTTTGTGAGAACAAGACTATAAGTTCATAACGAACGATAAAAAGCGAAGTATTTGCTAGTAACAATAGAAAAAAATCAATGTTTTACATCCAAGGACATGGCCTGTAAAGAGCCACTCGCGTGTGCAACAACCTGCGCACAATCGTAGCGCGCAAGCAATGGTTGCATGTTGTAAAAATAGATTTTCCTAGCTACCGGATATAGTGGAGAAATGTGTAGGCTTCATCGAACAAAACCAAACAATTAAACAACAGCCAATGATAGCGGCTTTACATAAATACGAAACCCTCATTTGTGTGGTGTTTAGCATTCAGCAGTATTTATAATTTACGGATCACAACAACATCACTGCAGATAAAGATCATAAGCTAGTGGCACTGAACGTAGCACACATGCTCAGGTACCACGGAAAACTGTCTTAACAGGATTTGGTTTCGGGTATAGACCTTTCCCTCTTGGGGTAGCTTTTGGAATAAAGAATGAATTTATATTTATCGGTACATTGGGGTCAATTGTTCAACCAAGAAATAAAAGCCCTTGATACCTATCCACTGAAAGCTAACGAGTTCTGGTTCCTCAGAAAAGTACCAGTTAAACTAACAAAGTGCTGTGCTATACCATATTAGCACAGTGATTACTATCATACTTTGTTAGGGAAGTAGATATTAAACGCTTGCTTCAAACAGTACTCATCCAAGATTTAATTTAAATGTCAACTCCATTATTTTCTGATTTCATTTTTTGTGATACAAGATAACTATAGAATAGTCCAAAAGTTTAATCACCTCAGAGAAATTTTTATTTTTTTTATTATTCACCTGTTTTAGATCAATGTAGAAGTATATGTGAATATACAAAAGCATGGCACACAAACTAACAAAAGATATTCATGTTGCAAATCTTATGTTATCCATAAAGATTATATTTAATTGTGAGGAAATAACTTTTGAATCATCAAATTTTGCAAAGATGTGTAGTTTGTTATTATCGAAAATATGTGAAAAACATTATGGAAGTAGACAGTAAGCTCTATGTGAAAAACATTATGGAAGTAGACAGTAAGCTCTATGTGAAAAACATTAGGGAAGTAGACAGTAAGCTCAGAAGTAGAGGACAAACTTGCAGAAAATATTACTCATTTGCATTAACAGATACGTACGTAATATTTGCTAGAACCTAGTTTTTTACAATTAGAAAATATTGCTTTTGACCTCCGGAAACAGATTTAGCATTGATGCATATCTGGGGAAAAACAGATTTAGTATTGATGCATATCTTGGGAACAACAGATTTAGTATTGGTGCATATCTTGGGAACAACAGATTTAGTATATATTGTATATAAGAAAAAATTAAGGCGTTACCTAATATTAAAATATACATAAAGATATTACACAACTGAATTAGTCTTATCTGAAATAAAATAATGTATCAAAAACAAGAAAAACTTTGAATTCCTGAAAAAGTTAAATATATATATATCTGTTTAAAACTTCAAGCTGTATTATTAGGACTACTATCCCTTCATCTCAAGATAGCATCCTCTAAACACTTTTCTTGCAGGTCCTGATATCTATTGCATAAATAAAAGAATAAATTTCAAGCTGTATTATTGGGACCACCATTGTTTCATGTAGAGACAGCAAGCATCCTTGAGATCTATTGTGTAAATATAACAGAATTGTTTAAAACTTCAAGCTGGACCACCACCCATTAACTTCGAGACAGATCGTTGCAGGTCCTGACATCTATTGTCAAATTAATATTTAAACTAAATTAAGTATATTCCACTTGAAGCAGAATAGTATCTGTAAGGTATAGATATCATTATCCCACAGATTTGAAAATTTTCTAGAACGAATTAATCTGTTTTGTCTGCAAAATGTATTATTACGTTGTATTGTTGAAACATTAACAAATACACCAATCGAAGATATGCAAGTGAATTAATTTGTTGTGTTACATATAAATGACTCAAATAAAAATGACAAACACGAACCCGACCAACACCTACTGGCACTTAAAATAAATTAAAAGGTTTAATATTTAAATTAAAACGTCTTAACTGTTTTAAGCAACGTTTTAACATCAGATTAATCATGGAAACTATCAATTAAAACAACAAGTAAGCGTCAACTGGAATAGCGAGGTAAATAGGTATCACAAATTAAAATCGGTCCCCAAATGAAGATATACAAATAATTTGACGAAATCTCAACAGATGGAGGCACCCATATACAATGGTTCAAGAATTTTTTATTAGTTGTTAAGTGCACAGTAGATTTCGCTGCTGAAACCTCAGACTGTTAAGACCGTTGTCGAAATTGTTAAAACGATGTCTACGCCGCCAGTTGTAATCGACGGACTACTTATCGACTTTTCTCTCGAAAACGTTGCGGACTTCGTTCGCAAATATAAGCCTAAAGTCCGCCTAATCCCTGAGTGTACTAGAAGACTACGAAAAGTGGGAGTCATCCTACAATTTAAATCTCCTGAGGGCCTAAGATATAGCTACCAACCATGAAACTCTAACCCGCCTGTGAAATGCCAACCCCCAAAAAGCAGTGCCAGCCTACATATAGTTTTCCTGAGAAGTGTAGACCAATCCATAACCAGTGAAGAAATACATCAAGCCCTTGAAAAAGATACACACGCACACACACACACCAAAATAAATGCCGTTCACCGGATCATCTAAAAAAAAAACTACAGGAAATCCACCACACTTTATGAAAATTGTCACCACCTCCAAACTAACAGCAAAATACATTCTTTCCCGCCGGTGCTTCCTCGACTTTTTTTTTCACTATAGAGCTGAAAAACCTTACCACAAACCACGACTTCCAACGACCACCCTAAGCAAGCCGCCCATGAAACTTCCGTGTAACCGCCACTGAACAAGAAACTCAGACCCTACTGTTGTAACTCAAACAAGCAAAGACCAACCCACTCAGACAACAAACAAAAACAAGAAACAAGATGACACAGACGACGCATACAGTAACCCACGAAGGCGAACATCCTACGACCAGCCAACAACAGCAGACCAGAAAGTCCAGACCCGTATAGCTACAAAAACAAATGCAATCATGTTAATAATCACCTTGAAGTAGTATAATACTGTTACGCCTCCAGTCGTTAGTTAATTTTCCGTAACTTCGTTCCAACGAAACTTTAGCAACACAAGTCCTTTCTTAAATAAAACTGGTTTATTCTTTCTGAATATAACTTTACGATACACTTAATTTCAACAGTCGCTCTATAACAAACGCTCACGTCTCACGAGGCCAACAATATTTTATCCGCATACATTCAATTACTCATTTCACTGTCGTCCCGTCACGTTGTGACCCTCTTATATATACCAGACTACCCCCAATCTAGTAATCTCCCGACAATTCACGAAGGTTCGAGAAGTACGTGGCGTGATACTAGTCACGTGACCTCGCTGACGCAACAATATCTTAAGCCAACATGGTCGTTTAGCAGTTCTTGCGATCCTACGCCTGTAAGTCACAGATCCACCGATGAGACGTGCTGTGCGTTCTTCTTCTTCCGACGCCTTTTTCACACCGATGATGCAGACGACGACGACGCCCAAATTTCGGTCTTCTCTTCAGTCAACAAAAGTTATTCAGTCATTCTCTCTTCAATAAGACCCTGAGGCCTTAGTCAACAAAATTGTGAGGCCTTAGTCAACAAAATTGATTTACTCCTTTACGCCTATACCTCCTTCCTACAATCTTATCCAGCAGCAGCATTAATTCTTTTTGACTTCAATGGACACTGGTCAGGTAAAAAATTCAGCGTCCGACCAGTGAAAGTGGGCTTTCTTGGGGTACTCCCGTCTACATAGATCCTCGCCTCCCAGAAGGACCATAAGTCAAATAAGGGCCATTGGTTTCGAGTTCGAGGAAGACAAGAAGAAATTCGCTTTATGCATTTATTTGCACCTTTTCTAATCTTCTTCCTTTCAATAACGTTCCAGCCAACTCAACATCTCACTTCTGCTCAAAACACACGATTTTCCCTAATCTGCTTTCACGTGCAAGGCGAAAAAAAAAACATCAGTTTCTGAGCGCTCCCGGTTGTCCCCCGAAGTTTCTAGTAAATACCGGAAGATCTCAAATAGAAATAACTGCCAAAATAAATAAATATATTAGCTACACATTGGGCAATCTGTGCTGTATTCAATGCAAGAATCGAAACCTGATCTTTTAGCGTTATAAGCCTTGTGATTTATCGCTAAGCCATCAGGAGGAAGAGGGAGGGCGGTTAGATAACTTTCTTACTTGATAACATGTGTAAGTACATTAAAAATTCTAAGTTTAGTAAGTTGGAATGTCCTATATTTTATGTAAACGTTTTACTTGTAAGAGAAAATGGTTATAATGGTTTTCAACAACAAGATGCAGTTTAACTGTTACTTATTTACGACTTCATGTTCTTGGTTTGATTATCTTTACTTTATTTAAATAAAGGTTATGCAAAGTTATTGTATACTATAATAAAATTAAACTGAATGTATTAAAACATTCCTAATTGACATAATAGTTGATTATTTAATCCAATAGGCGTCTCTTACTCAGTTAAGATGAGATACTGACGTCCATTTTTCCTAATTAATTTGTGTATGTCTTTTGCCTCATACAACGCATCGATAACATTATCAATCTTTTGTAACTGGTGTTCCAAGTGATGCATGAATGAAATGTCAGACTAAATTATTAACGAGCTAATACCTGGATATTTCAAGTGTCACCATATTGAACTAATAGAAACAACTAGTAAGTGGATGTAACATAATTATTTCTTTCACCACAAAAAAAAAGTCCTAGAACTAGGCCCATGAATGTTTCATACGATATCTTACAACCTTTTAAGGTCTAGATGTGGTTTGAATTAGAATGTACTTTTGTGTGTGTGTGTAAACTAAGACAGAATAATAAAGATCTAAGATGTGAGAGTTCGTGAAAAACAACCCACCAAAGTTCCTTAATTACTTTCAAAGACTCGGTTAATGCATAATTTTTAATTAACATTATTTATTCGATAAAGCAGGCGGTTTTTTTGTGCGAATGCTTATGGATGTTAATAAATGAAATTAGAATTATGTATCCAATGGTTTGTTTCAAGTCAGAGTTCTGTCATGGAGTAAACCAAGATATAATCACTCGGCAGCCTCAAGAAGTATCGTACTGTTCCAAATATGCAGGATGAGATTTTAGTCTCTTACCTTCCGGACTTTTGCTATCTGTTATTGGGCACTAATAAACATCAAATCAACTGACGCCTCAAGATAAAGGTTTGATATGTGTAAATTGAAAATATCAGGCATATCTAGTTCATTGTGTATCATTATACTTTACAACAAACAAACAATTTCGAGGAACATTTGCAATAATGTAATAAAATTATTTTTTCTTTAAAGAAAAGTTCGCCAAACAGAGTTAAAGACCAGAACTATTATTCGCTTTGCATTGTATTGTTACCTTTGGTGTGTTTAATAAAGGAAATAACCAATATCAAACAATAAGTATAAAAATAGAGAAAGTACTGAGGCTTGGACTACCTTTACTTTCAAGCTAATAACAAAAAATATTTTTATTTTATTTCAGACAATGTTTTGCCATTGCGGCTTCACCAAGGCTACTAGTAAAAACTAATTTTATATTTTATTGCTAAAAACCATTGATACACTTGAAATACTGGCACGCCCTCTACAAGTAGATGGTATTTCGTAAGTGAAATACTGGCATGTTTTTGTTTTTGATTTTTTTTAAAGAAGAAGAAAAAAAAAAGAAATTATTTTGTATAATTTTACAAAAAAGGAGAAATTACTGAATGTTATTCACCATCTTTTTTGGTCAGAATCCCCTTGATGGTTCAACGGTAAGTCTGTGGGTTTATAACACTAAAAGTTAGATTTCGATAATCACGATGGGCACAACACATATAGTCCATTATGTAGCTTTATATCTAACAATTAACAAACAATTTAAAGGAACATTTGCAACGAATCTACTCTCAATATATTTCTATTATTTCATATGGAAGTATACGATTCTTTTCAGCGTGAAACACAAAATATGTTTCTCAAAGTACTGTTCATATATTACGAAGTAAAGTGCTTTCTATTGTCTTTGAATTTGTTTTTATATTTTTTGTTTAATAAACAATCTGTACAGTTTTGTAACTGTCTTCTAACACACACTTTATTTTAAGATTTTACATAATTTATATTTGATATTAAAATAGATTATTAACCTTAGGCTCACAAATAAGTAGTTTTAAGAATGGTCTGGCTTTGTATAAGGAATATACTTTTAGTTTTACACATGGAAGTATATAATTATTTTACAGTGTGAAAAGTAAAATGTGTTCATTAGAACACAATTAAAAAAATCGGAGAATGAAAGAAATCCTTGCAATACTGAAAAAATAAAACTAGAGACACCACTAACTGAAAAATAAATAATGAAAAGGCATCTTAAAACAATACATGCTACAATAGTGTAGTGTAAGGCTGTAGGATTATATCTATTAACATGTGAAGTTTTGTGTTTCAAGTTTTCGTTTGAAAAAGAAAAATGGTAATTCTTACAATGCTTACTAGATGACGCCACAATAGTTTCTGTATCTATTTCGTTCAAGATTCTCCCTTAATTAAATGCAGTGTTTTTCCAAAATTTAGATAGCAACGCTCCCTAACTCACCAAAGTTTCCATTGCGCTCCCCTCACATTAAAATAATTTTTGCAAGTGATACCAGCAAAATCAACTATTTTTTTACCTGTTTTAATAATTTTTATAAAAAAAAATGATTTTAAAGAGTGAATAAATGTGAAAGCAAAAACAAACAAAAGCTCTGAAAGCAAAGTGATGGTTTTGTAAGTTTATCGTCGTCTCCAACTATTTTGTTTCTTCCGTCGTTATTTCTGGGCTTTCTCGCCAAAAGGCTGCGCTCCCAGCCACTAATTCCCCCCCCCCCCTCCAGGAGGGCGTGCCCCACAGTTTGGAAAATACTGCTATAATGAAAAAGTAACCTTAATTCTCTCTAAGGCTTCGCCTAGTTTACTCGATATGTCACTTGAGAGGATTTATCAGCCTATGTATAATTTATTTAACTTTAATTACTTCTCAATATAAGTCTTTCATACGTCATGAACACACTATATATATAGACACACAAATCCACCTACTCACATTTACTGAACACAAGTACAATTTACTATTAAGGAATCATTTAACATTAAAATACAAACTTAAACCCAGACTTTCGTAAATGCAATTTTTTTTCTTGTAACATTTCATAACTTCTTAAATTACATACTCTCCATCTTTGAATAAGATTAAACATGTTAAAAAGAATACTCCAAAATTCACTCCAAGACCGGTCAACATTACTTTGCCTGTAAATTGCTAACTGATAAAATGTCTTCGGAAATGGCGTTTTTCATTTATGTTCTGAAACTCAGGTTAACGCAAAATTTATGATGATGATTATAAAGATCATTCATATTACATTTGATATTAGGCACCTTCAACCTGAACGTCACCTCATACGATATATGGGCTAAAGCGACCAGTGCTGTACGTGTAAAACGTGTTTAGCGGATATTGCGGCTCGAACCCCGGGCCTTTCGATCCGCACATCTGCAAGCTAGTCTCCTAATATCACATTCGAACAAACTTTAAAACAAATCATAAAACAATTTTCACAAGTTATTCTCTTCTTTTTCAGAATAATAATAACACACACACACAAAAAGAACAGGGGTTATTGTAAAGCTTTTAAGTATTTCTAAGATAATCAAGTGAACATTGGGGAAGAAACTAATATCTAGGTCTTAACACATGACCATTATGTTAATGTATTCGTTAAGAAATTTTCTGTTCCTTCATATATACGTACACATAATACAGAATGAAGCATAAATACATGTGTTAAAACAATACAAAATTATTAGAGAATTCAAAACACACATTTATGACACTGAATATAGGTATTCTTACAGACGCTGAGAGTTTGTATATTATGTGGTAAAGCCCCTTCCTTCCCCTATGGTATTTGAACTTATTTTTCCTTGGTTAATAAATATTATGTTAACTCTTTTAACTGTCATTTCAGGAGGGTTACTTGATTATTTCAAACATACAAAGTTCAATACATTATCTAGACGTACCTCTTACATTAGATATTAGAGAAGACCAATGTATTACAACTGAAGGAATCTTTTGTTTCACAATAACTTTGAATCTGGTTATCACTTCTATTTCTGGTACGTTAAATAACCTAACTATTAAAGTATCGAAATAGTGATAATGTTTCAGATAAAATTCTAGTTCAATTAATTTCGATTCTTTGGATAAAAAATATAATACACACATTTGTTTACTAGACCGAAAGGTATTGCAATTTTACACTTGAGCAGTACCTTATGGGAATATTTAATAAACGGCTTGGTCAGAGACCTCTAGAATTCAAACTTAGTCCTTTCTAATTTTGAAATACTGATCAGATGAAAGGCAGTCAGCCAGCAGTACATGCCGCCATAATGATTTTGGTCGGCTATTTGAACAGAATAACAGGATTGACTGTCACTTGTATAATACGCTCACAGTTGAAAATACGGAGAGTCCTCGGCGACATCAGTTCTCGAATCCACAGCCCGACACGTTAACCATTAGGCCATACCCAAATCTAAACAGAAATGAACAGTTAATTTGATAAAACTAGCGCGTTTCCTGTAGAAGTCTATGGTATGATATAGATTAGTTGATTTATACTTCCCTCCAGTTCTCCACCATTATTGACAATAGCAAATACATCTAAAAGATAAACACTTCTTGCTAAATTCTAAAGTAACTTGTATATTTCAAATAAATTTTATTTCTAGGGTTTAATAAATAATATGTTACCACTTTGTGAGATCCAACTACTTAACTTTGTTGTAGTCTTGTGTCGAGCTACAGTGCAGTACCAACAATGAAAAGTAGTTAGTAGGTACAGCACGAGACTTGGAACACCGTTATTACAAAGTGTTGTTGACCCTCAACACATCTCCTAATCTCCTTTGTGGCAAGGTACTGCGGTGGAGCTGGAGGACTACAAGGTCAGACTTAAGCTGCACATTTTGGCGAACTTTTTACAGATCCTCCACGTCCATAGACGTCGACCACAAACACTTCGTTTAAGCAGACCAAAAACTCTAAAGTTCATTGAAGCTGCAATGGGAGCTTGACGTGGGATTTGTGTTATTCCAGTTTCTTTTGTCATCTTTTCCATGAAAACAACTATTGGGTTTGGGTTTTAAAAGAAAGCTTGTGAACTTCTTCATTGTAAGCTTCCATCGACTTCAAATATTTGTTTATTATCTTATTAACTGTACCAGAGGATATTCTCAACTTCACTGCAATGGTTTTTTAGGTCATACTTTGTTCCATAGCCTTCATTGTGCACCAAAATATGGTAGTCTTGGTTGGTTTCGGATGCTCATTGTTCCATTGTTCACATCTGTTAAGAGCATTAAAGGTTCGCATTTTTCGAAGTTTTGTACTCTTTCTTCTATATAGTTTAACAATCTCTCTCTATACTAACATCATTCCTTGAAAAAGGCTGTAACCTTATTCTCTAGCCATAAGGCTCTATATGATGCAATTGCACTGTCGAATGGTAAGGAACTCGCTTTGAACAAAACCTGTGGTTATTAAATATGTCGGCCATGATGACAGAATTCGCAACCACGACAAAACATTGCAGTAGTGGGGTATTCAAGTCGTTCTTTTAAGGCGTGATGAACTCTCTGTATTACATCCGTTCTAAAAATTGGGTTCATTCTATGCCTCGCTTTTTTATAAGCACATACATTATTTGTGGCATGCCAAGCTTATTTTTTCTGGTTCTTTTTGAGGTTTACCCCCCAACCACTCATAGTTATCAATCAATGTTTTTGAAAGCATAAAGATGCACTGCAAGTAGAACTGAGCAAACCTCTCTTCAACGTCTCTTTGAGTTCCAAAAAATATGTCTACCCCTCACACTTTCTCCTCCACCACTATTGCAACAAACATATATATTCATGTTTTTATGTAAAATAAAAAAAAATCTCTTTGTTACTCCCCCCCCCCCGTAAAATTGCCCTAAGACGGATTCCTAAAATGAACACACCCAGCTACAATCATGGTTCATCAAAAAAACACAATTTATTTCCAATAACAACACTTAGAAATAAATTAAACAAGTGCCTGGCCAGGATTTCACACCAATATTAATAAACAATTTACCATAAATATTAATTAATCAATAAAAACGGAATCAGGAAAAAGAACCAGAAAGAGAAAACTAATTCCAAAAAAAGTTTAAATAAAATATAATATTCAAACAGTAACTTTCAATATCAATAACAATATAGAGTGACAATCAGCAATAACTATATCGTGACTCTCTTTCTCTTAGTGAATATTCTATCAGGTCACAAGAGTACATCCTCATGTGATCATAAATTTACATACTCTGCTGCTACATTAATAGTATCTGTACATCACCGCTAGGGAAGCTGGTGTCAGTTTCATCATACACACATATTTACTCAAAATACAAATGATTATGTAAAAGGTGAGTTTGCGTTTTAATGCAGCTAACAATTCACAGATAAACTAAACGATTGAAGGAAATAATATATGAACGATAAACACAACCATAACCATAAAAAATATAACTTGCTATCTCACAACTACTCGTGGATAATAGAAAATGTTACTGATTTAGCTAGTATTTCTAGTGAAATTATTTCTGTCCCCATACATTTTCACTAAGCTAATGAAAGTTTCCGATTTTATCCTGAGTGCAACACAATACTTCCATCTGCTGTGAATACTCAGATACACCTAAAATATACATTTCTAGCCCATTTCCAAAAGTTAGAACATCCGAAGTTAAAATCCTAGGCATTGCCTAAAGCACATTATCTTAGTCCTGTTTTCCTCTTCTGTAGCTTGTAGACCACGTGAAGGTCGAAAGAAATCGCCATCATACAGCTCGATATTCATGTCTGAAAATGCATGATGTTATTTTTAGAATGTGAAAGTTACTGTAGGATTTTCGGTTATTTCTTCCTCTGCACTAAAGAGACCTCAGAAGTTTAACTACTTATTCTCCGAACTTTCTCGACCGTCATTGTACCGAAGAAATTATGCAATGTTTCCAGATAAAGATAATAAGGTAACGGTAATAAGGTAATGATAATAAGGTAACGATAATAAGGTAATGATAATAAGGTAACGATAATAAGGTAACGATAATAAGGTAATGATAATAAGGTAACGATAATAAGGTAATGATAATAAGGTAATGATAAAAAGATAACTATTATAAGGTAACGATAATAAGGTAAATATAATAAGGTAAATATAATAAGGTAACGATAATAAGGTAACGATAATAAGGTAACGATAATAAGGTAATGATAATAAGGTAACGATAATAAGATAACGATAATAAGGTAACGATAATAAGGTAATGATAATATGGTAACGATAATAAAACAGCCCCATTATTAGTGAGTGAACTGAGCTATATTTGATCTCTACAGCATGTAAACAGTGAAACCACAACTATCTTAGACCATAAACCGGAAACAGTGAAGCAAGAGAGTCACAACCACCTTAGACCATAAACCGAAAACAGTAAAGAAAGAGAGTCACAACTACCTTAGATCATAAACCCTTTAATATATAGGTTTATGAGACTCACAAACCTCGTCATCACGGTCAGTCCAAAAAGAGGTGTATACATCTCCCTTCCTATACTAACATTTCTAAGAGTAGTGGGGTGTATAGTGTGTACATGCTCCTTCCAACACTAACAGTTCTATATTCTAATGGGGTGTGTAGTGTATACATACCCCTTCCAATATTAACAGTTCTACATGTAGTGGGTGTATAGTGTATACATGCTCCTTCCAATACTAACAGTTATACGTCTAGTGGGGTGAATAGTGTACACATGGCCCTTCCAATACTAACAGTTTTAGGTCTAGTGGGGTGTATAGTGTATACATACCCCTTCCAATATTAACAGTTCTACATGTAGTGGGTGTATAGTGTATACATGCTCCTTCCAATACTAACAGTTCTACGTCTAGTGGGGAGAATAGTGTACACATGTCCCTTCCAATACTAACAGTTTTAGGTCTAGTGGGGTGTATAGTGTATACATGCCCCCCTTCCAATACTAACAGTTCTACTTGTAGTGTGGTGTTATTGTATGCATGCCCCTTCCAATACTAACAGTTCTACTTGTAGTGTGGTGTTATTGTATGCATGCCCCTTCCAATACTAACAGTTCTACGTGTAGTGGGGTGTTAATGTATGCATGCCCCTTCCAATACTAACAGTTCTACGTGTAGTGGATAAGTAAAAGTAGCGGGTGGTTCGCCAACAAAAAGGTGTATAGGAATTCTCGATTAATAGTAGTGAAACTGTGTTTGTTGTTCTGCTTGTCCAACAACTACCATATCAGGATCACCTAATTTTTAGAACTTCTTATTTATAGTTCTATCTACTAGAACATAAATACCAAGGTTACATGTTGAAAGTGTACTGTTTAATATTAAGTAAATAAGTGTCCCAATAAATTTAGCTTATTTATTGTAAATCAATGTGCTTTCTGTGCTCTGCTCACCTTAGGTATCAAAACCCGATTTTTAGTGTTATAAGCCCCAGATTTGGGGTGCTCTAATAAATGTTGTTCTTGTTTTTAGAAAAAAGCTACACAATGGACTGTCTGTGCTCTGTCGACTGCAGGGAAACGAGCCCCGGATTTTAGCGTTTTAAATCCGTAAATTTACCGCTGACCCACCAGTGGACCACCAATAAAAATAGATTAAAACATCTCTATAAACAGATTTTATTGGGTTACTCCTACACAAACACTTGTTTGGTAATATTACAAGCGTAACTACGTCTAATATACACCTGTATGAAAAGCACAGAAATATTTATAAATGTTTTTAAATACCAAACAAAGTCACTTTTCAATCCAAGACAACAGAAATTTGTTCGTTTTACTAAATACTGACATTTGTGAATCAATTCATGTTAGAGTTACATTTCAATAAGTGTACGTTTTACTAAATATTGACATTTCTGATTCAATTCATGTTAGAGTTACATTTCAATAAGTGTACGTTTTACTGAATATTGACATTTATGAATTAATTCATGTTAGAGTTACATTTCAATAAGTGTACGTTTTACTAAATATTGACATTTGTGATTCAATGACATGTTAGATTGCGTTTCAACAAATGTATGTTTAACTAAATATTGACATTTGTGATTCAATGATATGTTAGATTGCGTTTCAACAAATGTATGTTTAACTAAATATCGAGACTCGTGAATCAATGATATGTTAGAGTCACGTTTCAACAAATACACGTTCAACTAAATATTGACATTTCCGAATCAATTCATGTTAGAGATACATTTCAATAAATGTAAGTTTTACTAAATATTAACATTTCTGAATCAGTGACATGCTTGAGTTACGTTTAACTAAATATTGAAATTTCCGAATTAACAATGAATGTACCCTTTTCTAAACATTGACATATCAAATTTTTACCCCAATTCACAAAGATTCAATTCTTTTCATGTAAAGATTATTCTGTTTTACTAAAAAAATGTTTAAAAATATCTTACTAAACAAATAAAACTCCTACGGGGGCTTCAGATAATCAAAATAAATCAGAGCTAGACATTACTATCAGAATTAATTAGTTAAATAGTAATTGACACTAGACGCTGACCGAGCTCAGTCGACATATGTAAAACCGACTTTTTCCTTCAGACACCTAAGCTCTCTTACATCTCACCCTCAAAATAGGAATAGGAATAAAAATGTCAAAGGTAAAAAGATTACTTTTTACTTGATTAGAAATCCTCACACGTGCGCTAGCTTCGTGAAGGATTTTTTCTTTAGTCTTTGTTTTATTAAATATACAAGACAAAAATAAAAAGGTAGCAGGATATGGGTATTACTTAATCTCGGCTCCTTTTGTACTTTTGCACTGTTAAACACATATTCTAGGAGTATTTCTTGATTACTTGGATAACATAACAAAGCCCACATCAATAATAAATCAAAGGTTGAGTCTGACAAAGATTAACTTTACTATGGCTCTGAGACTAACGTGCTAAAACACAAGTTGCCTGCCTTTTTTTTTTCAGAATGACACAATGCCCACGTGTATATTAGAATATATATATATACATATTTGTCTACTGGACTACTATTTAATTTATTAATTTCATCTTTTACTACAATAATGGGGACTTGAATGCCAACATTTGGAGTTAAGGTTTCCTTACTTACCCCCAGTTTTTCTTTCATTTTAAATTTCTTTGGAGAGCAGTCACTTTCCCCCAACTGTCTGCAGTGAAGGGTGATACAGACAGTCACTTTCCCCCAACTGTCTGCAGTGAAGGGTGATACAGACAGTCACTTTCCCCCAACTGTCTGCAGTGAAGGGTGATACAGACAGTCACTTTCCCCCAACTGTCTGCAGTGAAGGGTCATACAGACAGTCAC
>NW_013665900.1:0-13661 GCF_000517525.1 Limulus polyphemus
CCAACATACTAATGTGAATAAAATGCCAGTTTGGCTAGTAGTCTGATAAAATGTTGTTTAGTCCATAACAAACACTAAATCAATGATAAGGTCTACTTCTCAGTTAGTTTTAAAAGAAAGATAATTTCACCAGGTATATAGAAACACATGGTTGATAATGTTATACTAAAATGATTTTGAATATACAAATCAGCAAATTATGTGATAACTACAGCTAATATAGAGCCATGGTGGAACAGCATGTATAAGAACACATTGTGACAATGTTTGGCATTTCATAGATAGTGTGATGTCACCAAAAAGTGACTGCTTTTAGGAAGGGCAAGTAACAGCCATTGGAAATTACAAAATATTCATATACTTCTATAATAAAGATATGTTCAGATCAAGGATATTAAATTTTCAAGCGGGTTATATTTGTTGTACTTAATGGTATTAAAAATAAAGGAATATGGATCAACTTGGGCATCAGGACAATCTCCAAAAGAGAACTGCAACATGTTGTACTCTAACTGTGGTAAGCAAAGTGTGGCATCTTGTAACAGGTGAGAATTCACAAAGGGCAAAATCATTTGCAAGGTCGTTCATATGCTTCAGGCATCAGTGCACTATATAATTAAGAAGGGTCTCTATCTGGAAACAAGACCAACAAGGTATGGGTTCAGAAAGGTATGACTTCCAGTTATACCTTCTGTTCAACTGTTTCATACCTCAAGCATGTGGAGAGTGAGATAGGTATTAATGTCATTCC
Source organism: Limulus polyphemus (assembly GCF_000517525.1). Taxonomy (NCBI): domain Eukaryota; kingdom Metazoa; phylum Arthropoda; class Merostomata; order Xiphosura; family Limulidae; genus Limulus; species Limulus polyphemus. Next base: position 752 of record NW_013665900.1, read on the forward strand.
ATAAGAAGATATACAAATCATGTCTTTGTGATCATACTATTGAAATGGGCACAGGAAAGCCATCATGCTCATACATTAGATGAATTAAGAAAAGCATACAGGGAGAAGTAATACAGTTTGGATATAACAACCTTTTGAATTAAAACTAACTGCAGGATTATTGTCAAGCTGCATGACCAGATGTGGTGACATGGACCACAATGTGGCAAGGCTCCAAAACTGTTCTAATACAACGTTCTTAACCCTCTGTAGTTATGAAAAGCTTATAATTTTCTGAAAACTAAGCCTAATTTAGAAGTTTCAGTTTTAAATGTTTTTCTCCATAACTTTTTAAAATTGATTAAGAATTAATAACCATGTTTTTCTATCTACATCTGGTTAATCTGGGCTTTATCAGAGGTTAAAAGGAGTTTAAAAAAAATTAAAAATAAATTCAAAAACCAGACACATTTTACTTACATATAAAATTTGACTTGAGAAGTTAGCCTTCTTGGATAATTTTAAGACAAAGAAGTTACATAGTTTAAAGAGTGCAATATCAAATACATGCACTGAAGCTAATGTCCCAGTTTCATTTTCCAACAAAAGCAAAAATGGGTAAGAGAAGCTTTGCAAAATATATAAGCATGTTACTATGAAGAGATAAAAGTAAACCTACAGAGGAATAATGATCTTTTCTTTCTCTTTTATGATTGTACAGTTTCTGGAATGGGTTGGAGGAGGAAAATGTAGTCTCATAAGAATGCTTCTTCACCTTCTTCATCTAAAAAACACAAAGAAACAACTTACTACTATATAGCGTTACAGTGAAACTATGTGGTTGACTGCTTCACAATAGATGGAACATTACCATGTTACTTTATTGGCAGTCAAGCAGTCATATAGTATAGAATAATTAATTAAATATAAAGAAAAAAACATTTTTAATGAGAAAAATACTTTTCTAATTCCCAGTTTAAAGCATGGCACTGACTGAAGTACGATGACTTGATTACACTGTAATTTTTTTCAATTAAATGTTTAATAAAGTCTTATTAAATGACACTATTACAATACTTTTAACTAGGAACCAGACCCATGAGTACAATAATTAAAACACTGCTGATAAAATATTGTGGCATACACATTTCATCCTGCCTGATCACAATCAGTGAAATAATTGAAATCTATTTAAGGAATTTGTTTTTATAAAATATTCATTTTACTTTATTTGAATTAGCAATGATGGTTTTATACTCTACTTCTTATTCATCCTTAAAACTAATATACCTTTCCCTTGTCATATTCTTCATCATAAGTGTCTGAATTCTGTTGTTTTTGTCTAGCTTCACTCTGAGAGATTTGATCAAGATGACTTGTATTCCCATCCCATGATTTCACTAAAAGAGAAAAGTCATTAAAACTATAGAAACAATGAAACTGTCACTATGATATAAAAAATAATGTATATTTGAAGCTATTAGAATGGTGTTATAATGAAAACAAAATATGAGTTGAAATTAAAGATAAAAATCTTTGAGATGAATAGATCTGAAACTTTTGCAAACAGCAAATTTCCCAAACGTTTTTAACAAAACATTTTATTAATCAAAGCAAACTGTATCCTGCTAATTTGGCATTTGAAAAAAAAGTGAATGGTGTAGTAATGAAACCTTTGAACAGAGAGTTGAATACATTACATTAAAACAATTTTGGAGAACCCCCATGTCATTACACTCTATGTCACCACATCTGGTTATGCTTTATCTGATGAACAAACATCTTAGCATTAACTCTTTGGTAGAGTTTCCATTGCAAAAGGCTCCATTTAAGGCTGTCATATCCAAAGCACACTCCTCTCTACTGCTTTCCACAGTCCATCTGGTGTACAAGGATGATAGTTTCTCAACAGCTGTTTCAACAGTCAGATCACACAAGTACTGCAGCTGATGACTGACTGGTATTGTCTTCATATGGAATATCAGAAATACTCATTTCATTTTTCAGCTGTTTGAAGTGTGTGATGGTTGAACAAACATGTTATATAGCAACTTGTGTACATTTACTTGTACACATGGATGGCTTTTTCCACTGAACTGTGTTTATGGACTCTCACCAGTTACAAGATGTCACACTTGCTTACCACAGCTGTAGTATGACTTGTTGTAGATCTCTTTCAGAATGATCCCAGTTCCCCAAGTTGATCTTCATTCCTTTGTTTCCCAATGGCATTAAGTACAATGAATATCCCCATCTTCGAAATTCTAAGTTCATGATCTGAATACATCTTTATGATCCAAGGATATGAAGATTTTGCATTGTAAAGGACTGTTATGTAAGCTTCCCAAAAGTGATTGGTCAATTTTAGGTGGCATCACACTACCTATAATAGGCCAAACATTTACCAAATGTAGTATGATACATTCTGTTCCACTATGAATTTATGCCAGTTGTGGTTGTCACAACTTGTATATTCAACATTGTTTAAATATAGTATACTCAACCCTGTAGTCTTTAACAAGTGTCTGTAAAAAATGGGTAAGCAATGCCTTACACTTTACACTAACACAAAACAGAAGACCAATTAGAAATAACGACAAAAGTTGAACTTCTTGGGCAGACTTAGATTCTTTACTTCTGCTCTATGTTAAATGGAGATTACTAAAACAAAACATCCTAATCTTAAGATAAAGGAATAAGTTTTTCAAACCTTTCCCACATAGTTGATTGCCAAATAGGAGAACACCCCCACCCCCCAAAAAAAAACCTTGAATATTTATAAGTAGGTGTGTACCAATTAAAATTTTATTGGTCGATACTGATAGCCAATGGTTACCCAACTATACTGGCCGATACCGTTATTTAGTATTAGTGCAGGTAAAGTACTCTAATTAACTGAACAATTTTAAATTCAATCTATAGGTGATTTTTTGTCATCTTGCATTTATAAAAAAATTAATTACTTGGAGCATTTAGTTCAGAAAATGAATAAAAAAAACAACAGTCATAAAGAAGTTTAAAAAATTTTTCATTAGTTCTTCTGGAAACAGCAATATAAAACTACATACACATACATTAATTTTGGAATTGTAACTCTAACTTTCATTAGTTTATGTATGTAAATATAATTATTAACTTCACCACAAAAATGTCAACATAAAACTTTTCAATAATTTTACAAAATTCTGCCTAAAGACTTTGCCACTTCTGAGAACAAAAGTCAGCTTTTGGCTTTAAAACTCAACACAAATGAGGAGGGGTAAATCCAACATAATGATGTAACCTCAAACTTTGTGCACTGCATCAGCCACAACCATGCTGAGAAGTTTTTTTTATACAAGAGATATTGGACTAGGAGCCTAGTATTATTTAAGACTGTTTCGCTTTGAATATGAAATGAAAAACACACGAGTAATTAAATTTTGGTGAATTTGTAAAAATAGTCTCATTATTGAAGAGTTGCTTTAAATTAATGTCCAAATACTTAGTTTTTAAGAAACTAGCACAAACACATAACTAATTGTTTTAACAACTTTTAATATTACCAAGATCATAATTGGGACACTTGACAACATTAAAACTGATGACCTTCATAGAATGGCACACAGCCATGGTGAAAGTTGTGTAATGATGGACTGTCATATGAAAAAATATGAAATTTGAGCTGTGAGCATCACAACATTCTATATGACAACAAGCAAAAATACTGATGTATAAAGGCAATAAACTCAAACCTTCTCCTCCATAAATTTTGTTTGAACATTTGAGTAGTTCTGTCAAGACGTCTGATTTCTGACTGCCATCCCACCGAACACTAGAAGCACTATGCTTATACTGGTCCTGGCTAACTTGAATATCTTCATCCCAAACTTTACTTGGCACCACTGAAAAAAACATCAATATAAGCAACATGAAAACCAGAAAGACTTTCTTATACATGGCAAAATTAAAATGCATTTGAAAAAATATAAAACAGCTAAAGAGAGACAGTCTTTTGAAGTTTGCACTGACCTAAAAGCAATATTCATTCTAATGAGTGCTGTTCATAATTTTAACATCATATTTAGTTTTAATAGAGTAATGAGCCTAATTGAGAAACTTAACAGAAGCAATTAATAAAAAAACAAAGTTGGTCTAACTGCACAAGTGACTGTGTTTTTTTCTTATAGCAAAGCCACATCAGGCTATCTGCTGTGTCCACTGAGGGGAATCGAACCCCTGATTTTAGCATTGTAAATCCGAAGACTTACTGCAGTCCCACCAGGGGACAAGACTGTATAAACAACTATAATATTTTTTATAAATTATAAGTTCATTTATTTATATACAATCAAATCACAAAAATTTCTATAAATTTGTGTTGATCTACCTAATTTAGTTTTTTTTTGTATTTATTTCTTTTAAAGTTGTAATTATAGTGTATGGACAAATATTTACAGTGAATTATCAGCGATATATCAATTAATTTGTTCTTTCTACCACCCTTTATTACATCTTCATGATTACTAAATACCATATTAATATCCATTCATAGTTGAGTATGACAAAAGCATATAGCTTGTAATAAAAAACAAAAAAAAACATTCTGTTTACAACCGAAAAAGCCTTCAGTAAAATTGTGAAACAAGAATACATGTATATGCCATACATTTCACATAACAGATTAACACAAAGTCCTGTTATTTTGATACTTGTAACCAAATTCTAGAACACCCAAATCTTTAAAGTGAAAAGTATTTAATGTACTCTGAACAACATTTAATTAAAATCATGGTAATATTTTCATTCCTTGAACTTAATGATACATTAGACTTTTACATCAATGGAGATTTCTAGGAGACAATTTATTAAAAAATGATTAACAATTTCATGAGAACTACATTCTCTAAGGTAAAACAAAAAATAGATGAAAAAAATCAATAAACAAACTAAACATACTACTTCATGGTTAATTCCACACTTTTGTATGGCAGAAATTCAGGTCCACTCTCAGAGGAGGGAGAGGGAGCCTTTACAAATTCACAATATAAAACTTAGCATTCTTAGCTCATGCAAAAGAAGCCATCTTTGATTTTTTGTTTCAATTGGAATATTTGATTATCAAAAAAAAAAAAAATTAATTTCACACATTTATTAATTAATTAGAAGTGTAATTGAAAGATGTATATTGTTTGATATGCATTATAAGTTTAAATTTTCCCATGAATTTCTTTTCTAAAATAGGACCTTTCAGATCATTCCTAAGACTTTTCATTTTCAATGTCATCAGAATAACTCTGCCAAATATTAAAGGTTTTAAGAATTCTACAGTCAGTTTCATCTAAATGGTTACTATTCAAATGAACGTTTCACAGAGTGCAATATTGTAGTTTCTGAAGTGACATCCAGTTTTGTTTCAATGGTTACTATTGACGTGAACATTTCACAGAGTGCAATATTGTAGTTTCTGAAGTAATAAAAGTTTTAAGAATTCCTTATTTTGGATTATAATAAAAACAAAGCAGAAGTTAAAAACAAGCACAACATTTAATTGGGTTATCCTAGCATAAACTTTAATAAAATTTCTGACCTTAAAACATAAACCCTAAGACAATAGAATAGCATCAGATGTATATAACTCAAAACACATAATTAACACAAAATATAAGATTACCTAACTATATACCGCGGGAATACATGTATAGAATAACTGACTTCACCTCTATCAAACAACGCTTTTACAAATTCGCCTTGAAATACTTTAAAGTAGCCATGACATGCAATAAACTCACAAGAAAGTTTGAACATCTCTCTTCAACACCCTTAAAATAGCAAAAACACACATAGCCCAGAAATAATTTTATTTTCAAACACATGTCCAAAAGTTAAATCACGACCTCCATAATTGCATGCACTCTACTAAGCAAACAGTTAGTTTCAGCTACCCAGGATGGGCACTAGTCAAGTAGATTATACGGCGCTTGACCGTGAAAATGGGTTTTCTTCTGGTACTCCACCCCCCCACATCTAAAATTGTAAGGCATAGGATAAACTATCCAGCCACCCTGGAAAGGGCAGTTCTATCAAAACCATGATCTGTTAAAAGACTGTTAAAATGCTCAATAAAAAGTACCACTGGCTTGTTTGAAGACATCACTTCTGTAATCTTTTAATCTTTCATTCCATTTGAACTTTATATCAAAATTTCAAGTTTTCTAAACAATTAAGCATTAACCATTCCATGTTAGCAGGACGTGCTTCACTCTGCATCTCCCTGCTCGTGTCGCTGTCATCTATGTCAACACAACATATTCCCTCCAAACTAGATGTCACCACCATGTGCAAAAACAATCACATGTGCATTTCACGTGCTCTGGCTAACTCGACGCATCAATACAAGCAGGTAAACTCTTCTTCCTCTCTCTTCCTTCAACTTTTTCTCAACTTGACAATTTTAAAAAAGGTGCTTGGAGGCAACTCAACTTACAAAGTTCAACCAACCCATTAAATCAGAAATTCTCATCTAGTATATTATCCTGATCGTAAGTAATTGTCAGTATACTAGACACCACTCTTCAAAATACCAGTGGTCTTGTCAATACCCTAACTTTGCATGTGGGGTTGAAAAGAAACCACAGTTTCTGAGTGCCACTGGTTGTTTCCCAAGCCCCTCAGGGGCTTGTGTGAGATATTAAACCAATACAACTGCCACGATATAAACATAACAAGATAAAAAAATTGGGAATTGAAAAACCTGCAAATAGGGATCATAAAAAACATAAGGAATCAAGACTGGAGATACTGTAGACATTATATACTCAAACTACAAACACCTATTTTGGCTCCAAGCTGTTACCCAAAATTACATTTGGAAAAGTCAAAATATGGATTTGTAGTTTGACTATATAATGTCTACAATATCTCCAGTCTTGTTTCATGTTTTTATGATCCCTATTTGCAGGTTTTTAAATTCCAAATTTTTCATATATCTTGTTTGCTGGGTTATTTTATGCTTAACTATGGGCATAGGATTACTTGATATGGTAGCTAACTTTATGTATTGTAATGATAATAAACATAGCTAGTAACTACCTTTAAATAAACCTTTGTGTCTTCTAAAGTAATTATTCTATGAATGTGTGTAATAAAATGTAATATTACATATAGTTTTTTCATTCCTCCATCTATTATTGGCTGGTAATTTCCATTTCATCCTGTACTCAAACCTATTAAAGGAACACCAGATACTTGTAAGAAAGCTAACTTCAAAGGGTAATGGTAACATCATTTACACTACAATTATGTTTTTTTTAGCTAATGTAAGATATATAAGAAACAAATCGACTTTTCAATACCCCTACAACCTTCACAGCACTTAATTTAATATTGTACAAAAGGTTTGGGTGCAATATAATAATAATAAGAATTACAAACGAGCCATTCTGAGTGGATTTTCTTTTCCTCCTAAGTATAACATGCATGCTTTGGGAGCAGGCACATTTTTACACATGTACTACCTTAGCAATCAATAGTAAAGGTTTTGAAGTGTTGTTTGAACTGAATTTATACTTTTTTTAAGGCGCTTTTATCCTGTACATTCTATTTGGGTTTTGTTCAATTCCTTGTGATCCCTGTTTGAACCACCATCATGGTTCATGATATTTCACCTGTGTATGCAATCCTTTGAGACTTTCTCAATCTTCACACACACACACACACATACAATTACTTTTGACATATGTGAGCCTGACTATTAGGGTATCTTGGACTTACTTAACATCAAAACTTAGTAGATCATAATTAACACAAGTTTGAGAATAAATAAGCAAATCACATCATTGGACTTAGTCATATGATCAAGTATTGCAACGGAGAGGAAAATGGTTTTGAGCTTTCTTCTTAAATTTATATCCATAACTCAAGAACCATGAATAGACATAGGTTTGTAAAAAAACAAGTTTTATCTTTTTGTGACATTTTTTAACTTAAGTTAGGGACATACAGGTTACAACTTGAAAATTCTACACTACGTTTTAGTAGTTGAAAGTACACAAAGGGACCAAGAACATGATCATTTTATAATTTTTGGTGAATTCTCAAGGGGTAATTCTCAATCCAGTTCAGCACAGAAATCAAAGTATAGGCCTAATACTAATGTCTTATGTCAAATATAATTAATTATAATCATGCCTCACTAGCTTAGAAAAATATTTATTTAGCACTTAAGAAAAAAACCAAGAATGGAAACTAAAACTGTCTCTCTTGTTGTGTTTCTTTATGTTATATCTGTATTTTTAAATTGTGTATATTTAAGAAGTTTTAAGTTCCTTAAGTTACTAATACAAGTTCAGTAGCATTTCGATGGTTATTCAAAGCCGGCATCTTAACCTACCTTAACTCAAGAACCATAAACAGACCTAGATTTGTAAAAAACAAGTTTGTTCCTTTTGTGACCTGGTCCTAAAAACAAACAAGCTCAAATAAAAATGCAAATATGTCCAATCACTACAGCTTTCATCTCATGTTCCTTTCTTCGTAACACAGGTATCAGGTGAAAAGATGGAAAGGAGTTGAGTTGAGATCAACATGTTCAATACCTACAATTCATTCATATATTTTTGTGAAATTAAAGGAAAACTATAGGAAGAATTGAATACACAAATTAGTCACATAGCTATTTAAATTATCAGACAGGAAGAGGGATAATGTGTTCAGTACTATAGCTAATCTTTCTACAATTTGTTCAAAACTTTAGCAGACATATATAAATATACACAATGAGACACACACACACATACATACATAAAGAGAAAAAGCCAAAGATAGCTGGGAACAGAAATACCAATTTCACAGTATGAAATCTGATCACCAATAAATAGCTTTGAGTTATGATTTCTGTAAAATGTACAAGAATGTAAAAATGTGTGGACATTTATATAATAATGCTATGACTTTTATACTTTGTTTCATATGATCATATAATAAACACATACATTTATCTCCAAGTAGAATGTTCAGAAGTCATTAAATTTAAAAGCAATATTATAACTCAATAATGACAATATTACTTTCAATATGGACAGAAAAGGCTTTGAATATTTTATAAAAAAGAAAAAAGATTGACTTTCTGTATTTGAAATATTAATAATATGAGATATAATGATTCATTTCTGTGTACTACATAGTATTCTATACTAGGAAGTGTTAGTATTATTTATCCACTCTAAATCAATATTAAAGTCAATTTCTAATTTTTATAAAACTTTACACAAACTATTAACAAATAAAGTAAGTGAGTTTAAAACTTAATGAAACAAAAACCGTTTTACTTTTAGGTATTATTTCAACCTAAAATGTTTAAAACTGTTGTCACTTTGAGCAACTAAAAGAATAAGATATTGGTTGAGGTATTAACATAAAATCAATCTGTTTACAAACAGGATGAGTACACTATGGAAACACCAGCAAAAACGTGTTTGACATTTATTTAAAAGACTTTGTATACTTACAAGTACATATATTGTTAAGGAAAAAAAACATTGTTCATTCTAATTAGCCATTGCAGTAGTAACATTTTCTGATTATCAATTTGATTAATTATTTAAAATTAATTATTAAGTAAAACAATAACAGACTAATAAGCAAGAAGTTCTATTCAAATACTAAAGTGAGTAAGGTGTAATCAAATTTTATCAATAATTTTCAATTACATCTGTATCTATTAAGCAATATAAACTTACTGTTCATGTTCAGATCTTCAGCTTGTTTGAATTTTCTTGTTTCTGCTTCTAACGACTCTTTGGTTTTCTCAACCCATTCTTCTTCATAGCTATCACTACTTTCACTGTCAAGAGAGTCTTCTTTAAACTGCTTCACTTTTCCCTCTTTATATTTACTTCCTTGATCTATTTTCTTATGACTACTGTCACTAAAGTCTGCTTTAGACTGTTTCCTTTTATTATCTTTAAGCTTTCTTCTTTTTTCAGGAATTTTAATACTAACACTACTATCACTGTCACTATAATCTTCTTTAAACTGTCTCCTCCTGTCATGTACAATATAATGATGTTTAAGCTGCTTTTCACCTAAAAATCTAGAGGTTACACTCTGCTGCTCTACATCAGACTTCTGCTGCCAATTGTTCAAATCATTGAGATCATACCTGTAGTTGCTAGACTGCTCTAATAGGTTTTGGTTACCATTTAACTTTGTCCTTCTCTCAGTTGGTTCATTCAAAGAAAACTGAGTATCATCTCCTCCTCCTGTTTTTAATACTTTCTCATTTTGAAGGTGGCTGGCTTTGATATATTTCGAGTCACTTCGATCTCTGTCTTTGTGCAGACTACTGGTGTGGTTTTCTTGGAAACTTTGGTTTTTGTGTTTGGAGTTCCTGTGGTAGCTTGAACTGTCAGACTGCTTTCTTTCAATGGCTCGCTCATGCTCTCGTTCCTCTTCAAGTTCGATTCTGTGCTTTGATTTGTGTTTTTTATGCACTGACTGACTGCTTTTTTCACTACATTCAAAAAAGTCAGGTTGGTGAAGTTTCCTACTAGAGTTTGGAAAAAGCTCAAAGACACCTTTGGAATTACATTTTCTCTTAGACTCACTTTTGGAGTCCTCACTTTTGCTTTTGTCCCACTCATTACTTTTCTGTTGGTCTCGAAAGTCCCGATTGGTGGGTGAATGTGTGTTTTGTTCTTTACTTTTTTCACGATCCTTGTTAACAGGGGTTTTCATGTCTTGATTAACATTAGACGAGGACTGTACACAAACATCAGAGATAAGAGCTTGTTTATTACTATTAATGGTAGTGTTAGCATTGGACACCACTGGTTGTGCAGGATGATTTACTGCAGGTTCATAGTATTGATCATTCACCTCCAGATTAAGATCACTCGACTGACAACTAGTTGAAAGTTGAGGATTATTAGGCTTACCCCTTTCTATTAAGGAGTTATGAGGAATCAATTTATCCATTGCTGAGTCTTTTTCATTACAAGTAACAGTCCAACCAGGAAATGCTCGATCTCCCTTCAACTTATTAAACACATCTTGTTGGTCTATTACATTCCAATCAGTTGTGGAAATTACACTGTTATTACTGGAGCCAGAGGCAACTGAGGGTGAATGTAGACTCGTATCTGTCACATGCCATGTAGAGGTAGCTTTCACCTTGCTTGAAGACTCAAGATGAGTATTAGCTGGCTTGAGACCTACATTGTTCCTATTTGAGAGAATCACACTATCATTTGATTCTTTAACTGTAGTGGCATCTTTATGAACAACAGGTGCTTCGTCATGACTAGGAACAGGATCAGAATGAGTACCTTTATTATGTATTTGATGAAGAGAGTTGCTCTGAACACTGACTGGCTTTTTTCCATCATCAACATTTTTCTCATTATCTGAAGATTCAGTTGAGTCTTCAGTATAAGGCACTAAACCAGATATAGGTTTGCTGGTAGATGTTCCTGGTTTCTTGTCTAGAACTGCAGGAAAACGTCGGATACCGAATGATACCTTCTCTCGGTTCTGCTGAAGAGGAACAGGTAATGTCTTCTTGGTGGAAGATACACCATTTGTGATACCATTAATAGAAGAGTTTGATGGAGCTTGTATAACAGAGGGTCCACACAGTTGTTTGACAGTGTTGCGTGACAGTTTAGATGACAAGTCACTAGAAGACTGGGACACAGGCCTTCCTGCATGTAAGATTGTACATTAAGGTAAAAGAAATGAAAACAATGAAAATATTTGTATCATACAATATTTTTGTTCAAACTCAATGCAATATAGAAAATAACCATGTTTCAAGTATAAGCGCTGAGCTCATTGCTACAGCTTGATAGTAAACATACTAATAAACAATCTTTTACAACCTTAGCTCTGCATAATAATCTAAAATGCTGTTTCACCCTACAACATAACACATTGGTATTATTAATTCCTAATATCTAATATATATGAAAGCTTGGTACACCAATATTACTTGTTGTTAAAACTCAAATTTCACAAAGTGACCTAACAAGATGCTACAGCATAAAAATGCACAGACAGTTATTACTAGCTGTTAAGTTCTAAAACTTCACATAATTATTTAAAGGCAAATGTAATATGATTGTATATTTGACTACAGATGTTTTGCCAATATATTTTACACCTGATTAGTTGTTTCTCCTAAATTTTCTACCTATTATACCTCATTCATTTATTAACCAATACAATCTACACCTGTTTGTTTCCCAAACAAACATTATAATGTCATTAACTGATTTGCTTTTACATTCCATTCAAAATTATTTCATTAACATACATTAAGCCAATATGTCACACTCAAACATCAATACAGCTGGTATGAACTTGAAAATAAAACAAGAGGGAATCCTCAATAGTTGAAGCTGTAATTAGATCTCAAATTGGTCAAGAGATGGAGCTATTAGCAAAAAGTTTGTACTTGAAACAAAACCAGCCATTCTATTAGTCAGTATGCCGTGGCTAAATAAATCAAATGTATCACAGAAGCTTGATTTCATTTTTATTCAAAATGTTAAATATCTTTAACTCTTTTGACACGGGCTCGGTCACTGGGACCAAGCTCATAACCATTTTTTGCTTGGTATAGTTTTCATGCTATAAATTTTAATATTTTAAGTGTATCTTTAACAAATTTTGTAGACTAATAGTAAACATTAGAAGCCTTTTGCACACAAAAAATCAGATTTTTTAATGAAGTATTTTTACTTATATTTGTCCATGAAAATATTGATTCTTTTTTTTAACTAGTCTGAGTGATTTTCATTTTAGTGCAAGGTGATTTTCATTTTAAGATTTAAAATACTTTTCTTTGTTTCACAAATTTTGAATTTCATTTGCACAACCTCTGAAACCTTCTAAATATATATATATATATATATATACTTACCCTTTTTACTAATAAACTTTATTATTTACC
>NW_013665900.1:13910-16686 GCF_000517525.1 Limulus polyphemus
GGTGATTTTCATTTTAGTGCAAGGTGATTTTCATTTTAAGATTTAAAATACTTTTCTTTGTTTCACAAATTTTGAATTTCATTTGCACAACCTCTGAAACCTTCTAAATATATATATATATATATATATATACCCTTTTTTCAATAAAACGTTATATTTTACCTGTTATTACATTTATTATTTGATTCTTCAGCCTGTAGAAAACTCACTGAAGTAGAATGAAAAGAAAAATTGTAAAATCAGAAATATAATGGGCAGCTGTTTCCTTTTTCTTCATTATTGATCATGAAGTTTCAAAGTTCTTCCCCTGACAGTTTCAACTGCTAAACATATCCTATATATTTTCTGTGACAAATTACAAACCCACTGACAAAAAAGCAATAATTCACTGCCCGTGTCATAAAACTGTTTACGTACAACCGTAATACAAAACTCTTGAAGGCAAAAACGCACGCGTAGTCAGTGAGGTGACATTCCCCTTGCTCCGAGAACATAATATGGGATAAAGCACTTTATAGTTCCTACAACACTTTCAACAGGAATTTCCCAGGGTAATAAAATTGCAATTCGAATGTGTAAAAAACATTTATTACATGGTTCACAGTTGGGTTGATCTAATAAACATTGTAGGTTCTGAGCTGGGCTTATCCAATTACATAGCAGATGTTTCAGTACTATAGTTGCCCATTTGATGCGTGTGGAATTTCGCAGCATAATTATATGAAGGTGTTATTTGGGCACATTCTTATAAATGATACTACCCTCTCTCAGTTTCACCACACTTAGAAAGTAAATGAGAAATACACTGACAAACAATGATTTCAAGTACGGAACCATGTTACAAAATGTTGAGCTCGTGTATTGAACTTGCTAAGCCTTAACATAAGCCTTGTTTATTCTTCTGGGTGGAGGGGGTAGAGATACAAATTTTTTTAGGCTTTAAATATGAATTTTTGAAGACCAAAAAGTTATCAAATTACTGTACTAGTACACTCAAAATCCCTGTAATTTAGTCGGATCTCTAAATAAACTGTACGTGGGTAAAATAACATCCCATTCCTGTTCAGAGCAATGACTAAATCATCACACTTCAATGGTTTTGGCAAAATTATTATTTTCTCCTTCAAGCTATTTATAAACAACTGTCAGAGTTACGTAGGGGTGAAAATGTTCTTTCTATTGGTTATAAGCAGTAGCTAATTAGTAGTAGATGGTACTAAATAAGAGCTTTCAAAAGATTGGTGCAGTGGGAGGAGCCACTCTAGTAGACTCTTAAAAATATTGCTATCTCAGCAAATCATAGAGGAGGGAGGTTCTTATTTTATATTTAGCTTGTCTATATTTCAAATTTGAGTTTCTAATTCATTAGCTACTTATACATGTTGTATGGTTGGCATAATAAAATGTCAACTGAACAATAAGACTACTGGATGTGTTATGTGACACAAAATAGATATTTAACATTTATTTCTTTACATTTCCTTTTAAATTAAGAAATTAAAACATATATAATATCAAAAGTTAAATTATAAACTATGTTTTGATGCCAATTTCATTGATGTAAGTAATAAAAATGTTATTTAATAAAATTTTGAAAATAATGCTCCAAAACGTCATGACACGTGCACTTGAACCTACACGGGGCGAAAGGGCTAATAACAGAGTCTGCTTTGTTTTGGAAATATGTTCAATTTGTTAATGATATCCAAACATACTAATAGTAATAATAAAAACATTTTTATAGATGAACATAACTATGACATTTACTTTTCACTAGCATTAAACAATACACATATTGATCTATTTTGATTTACTGCACATAGATATTTTTAAGCCATCTTTTGCCAAGTGTCTATTTAGTAGTATTTACTCCTAACACAGAAATATAGAATATAGTGGAATTTGGCTTAATAAATTTTCTACTACAGATTTGTTTTCTTTGTATTACACAATAACCATAACAAATTTTCTAATGTAATTATTACTGTGTATGTGTGAAACAGAGGAGAAATGTTTAAAATAGTCTGCAAACAAGACTAAATTCAAACACCTGCTTTAAAGCCTGATCTTGACTACCAATATCTAAGTGATGAATTTTATAATCAGTTATTATTAAAATTACAACATTCCAAACAATATTTTTGACATTAAAACTTTATTTTATCACTTCTAATTGTTGTTTTAATTGTTACTAATTTCAATTTCACTTGACACAAATATAATACTTTCTTAAACCTCTAATCATTTCCCTTGCATTTCAACTACCTTAAGCCTTTACAGCCCAGTTGCAGAATAATGTCATTTCTTTATCTGCATTCATAAAATGTTAATAGCTCATAAATGTCACCATGTGGATGTTGCTGAACCTCAATTTTATTTTGATGAACTTACAACTTATAATGAAATAAAAACTACTATGTGTAATAAACCTATACACAGCATGGTCACAAGTAAATAGACACCACCTTTTCAGAGAAAATGAAATTTTCCAGTCATATTCACATGAATTGATATACTTATAATTTAATTAATATCTAGTAGATCTTTCTTTCGCTTCGTGGAGTTTGTTGATCCTTTGGGGCATCGTGAGAATTATCTCGCCAATTTTAGATTGTGGGATTTTTGCCCACTCTTGCTTCAAAACCATTTTCTTCCTGCCACTTTTAGATGTTTCTAGCAGTGTGACATGGTGCTCCATCTTCCTGGAACAACGTTGTGTTCTTGTCCAAGAAACCCGAGGAATAAAGTGGCAAGAGTCCTTCCTCCAATATTTCCT
>NW_013665900.1:17502-22054 GCF_000517525.1 Limulus polyphemus
ACATGCATGATGCACAGACTACACAGATTGTAACTCGAGGTTCATTGGCATTTCTCCATTTAGATCACCATATTTCATAAAATAATTAATTGAATATGTAACTGTTCCATAAAAAGAAGTTGGCATTCATTATTTATGCCATTTTTTACACCTTTGTATAACTATTTTATTTGTTTTTTATCTATTTCATTCCAAAAAATACACACAAATAACAACAAATACATTTATAGGTCTAATGATGTCATGCACTAGCCCAGTGTGTTCAAAACTATGCAATAAAACATCTGGTATATTTAAAAAACTAATATAAATATACATTATTTATATCCTTGTTATTTATTTTCTTTAAATTATCCTTGTACTTATTTTTGAAATTATACAAGTATTTCAAAAAGAAAATAAACAATCTAAGAAACCAATTAAAAAATAATACAAAGTAAGTTACATGAATAACCAGACCTACACACTAAAACTGACATCTATCAGAAATATTTTGGAAACAGCATAATATGTAACTCAAATATTTACTTCTTAAATTACCTTTAAACATTTACTCTTTCTAAGTGGATTTTATACTTACGTTGTGGTGAGTGTTTCACATTTGTAGAAACCTTATGATTTAACAAACAAGCTGAATGAGGTTTCTAAAGAGATAAGAGAGCAGAAAAAAATCATGTTATATAAAACAACAAAATATACTAAATAAAATAATTCTTACCTATATTACAAAACCCACTATTTCTTAATAATGATGAGAGACAACCTTAAAATCTGGACAAACAAGTATTAGTAAAAAAAACACTTGATAATATTAATTCTGTTAGCTAAAATAAGGAATATAAATCTAATTAACACAAAAATGAAAGAAGTTCAGACCTCAAAATAACTAACTATTTTAATAAAACTCTTTACAAGTGTATTTCAAGAAACTTTATACCTTGACTTCCCTGAATGATGTTTTGACATAAAACAAGACATAGGCTTGTTGATTAAGCACCTGGTTCAGACTAACTTGCTGCACCTATAAAAATAAAATATTACAAAACTTTAGCACATTAACTCTGTGTCAGACTTAATATAAATTTCTATTTACATTGTAACATATAGAACTGTGAACATTATACCCATTTAAAGAGAATTACTGACTTTTCTAATAGATTGAGTTAACTTTAATTCTATACTTTATTCAAGTATACATAAACACAAAAAACAAGGTGTTAGCCTTAAGAACTGTGTATATCAAGGTTATATTATTAGATCATTATTTTCAAATTCAATATCAAATATATTTATTAAATGTGACTTCTCACAAGCTAATGTCTGGATAAAATAAAAACACTTACTCGTGCATCATCCATTATATACCACAATCCATTAGAGTTTCTGACATAACAGAAGTAATGGCCAGAGTTACAGCTACTCCCCATATGAACAAGAACAGCATTCAACCCATAGACCATTGGAATACCCTGATAGATGAAAGAGTTTTTCTTCATTCTTAATCTATCCAGTTGAGAAATGATTAAACTGACCACCTTAGTCATTTAGTACTAATAACATTAACAATTATCAATACAACTATTGCTTCAAATAAAGGTTACTGAGACCAAAAATACCCGAATACATCACCAGTGCCCTATACACGTCTTTTCTCAGTAAAATTGGTATTTGATGTGGTCTTGGTGATTCTCTAAATGCATATGTCTCATGTGGCTACATCATGAAGTGTGTGTGCGATCTGTCTGTGTGTTCTCAACAAATCAAGGTAATGTCCAAGTGTCTCTGTTGTAGTTTTAGCATGTTTTGCTATCAATCTGGATATCTTTATACACAAGTTGTTCAGAACTGCTAAATGAAAACACTTGTTTCATTCATTTTTTCTATGGAATTACAATGTGCATATCAAATCACATATTCAGTCACCTGACACTTGTTTTGCATAAAAATTAACTTGGGTACCGTGGACATAATCTAATAGCAGTAATTGTGCTTCATCATAACAAAAAGATAAATTCTTTCTTTGATAATTCTTTAACTCTTTTGGGTAACGTAATTTTTAAACTCTTAATTTTCATTGAATACTTTTCACATGATATTTAAATATACAATAACTGAAAACTTACTTTTGTGTCTGACATGTATGGTCGCAAGTTCAGTTTTTCAGGATATGTTACATGTTTGGTTATTTTGCCTCCCAACATTCGATTGTAGTCAAATCTTTAAAAAATAATTAAATTTTTTTTTTATATACATATACAAACACACAAACATAAAATCTATATTTTCAATATTCTAATTTGCTAAAGTAAAATCCTTTTTCAATGATGTTAATTTTTCTTGATATTTTATTTTATAATTCATTTAATTGATTAAAAATAACTACAATAAAAAATTGACAAATTTCTGAAAATCACTATGAAATTATAATGATAAAGTAAAAACTTAAATTATAAGGTAGATTAGTGAGCAAAGACTTTAAAAACATGTTCAACTGATCTAAATGACAGCTTGACTTTTCAGAACTACAGCAAAAAACCCATAATTTGAGAGAATTTTTAAATGGGAAAACAAATCCTAGTTTTTGACCTCTGTGTGATCAAGATTGCTTTTTTTTTGTGGTCAACATGATCTTTATGGACAATTAACATGTATTATAATTGAATCAACTTTTAAGGAAGATTGTTTGACTCCTATGGTAAATACAAGTTTCAATACTTGTAAAGTATCCATAAATTGCTTAAAAAAATATATTATGAAATGCAAAAAAAGATTGTACTATAAAGAAAAGTCAACTGTCTACAAAAAAAAGGCAAAACCAAAAAAGCCAGTAACTTGAAGAAAAAATAAAACTGACCTTTGAAAAGTAAATACTAAATATCCCAGGGGTTAATTTCACAAATTACCAAAGAATATTAACTAGTAAAAAATACATTGGAAAAAAATCCTGAAAACACAATACCGTTTAAACTGAAATGTTGCTACATTAGGAGCTCTATGGACAGTGAATCTTTTCTGTGCTGAAACTTTCATATTGCACTTTGGACACTTGTAAGCATTGTCATTCTGAAGGAGTTCAGGCTGTATAAATTTTTCTAAAGCTTTCTCTAGACTGTGAACGCTCTGCTGGGTGGAGAAGAAATATGCATTATACTTGTTGTGAATAGTGTTTTTTTTTGTACTTATATGGCATTTTCGGTTTTTACTACACTGCAAAGATCTCATGACTATGTAATTTCTTCATATATCTACATGGTCTTTACACATACCTTGTTACATATAAACAGTACAATAATCAATTCAGAAGGTAAAAGATTCAACACTGTGTATACAACATTTATTTTTCATTATTTCAATGTCACCTTTAAGTACACCCTACACAACAGACTTACTAAAACAATGAAATTTCACCACACTTAGATTACTTTTTTCATTTATAAATATACAATCTAATTAGATTTCATGTCAAATTCAATTTATGTGACACTGATTTGTGCCACTTTTTACCTTACCATGTTAAAATTACCATACAAATTTTTGATTATCCTCATACTCAGGGCTGAGCATGTTTTTAGTCAACTCTAAAACAAAATTATTTTATACTAGTTGGCCAAATGACGACAGTTGTAAAAATGCTACCTAATTTTTAAAACTTTTCTAAAATACCATATTTATTACTCCACACTATTCTTTAATATGTTCATATAAATTCAATTAAATATTAATGTATGCTAACAACATCATGATATATATAACTAAAACAAAATTAACATCTTGTTAGGCAACTGTCTGAGAGCATGGCTCAATGGTTAGCATACTACTCTAAGTATCTGACATTTGAATCTTGTTACAACCCCTCCCCCAAAATAATTGCATTCCACACTTTGAGGCCATGGATGTATTATAACAGATCAAGTAGCCCAAGAGTTAGCAATGAGTGGCTCTGACTAGCTGATTTTCCTCTAATCCATCACTTTAAAGTTAAGGATGGCTAGCACTGATAACTCTCATGTAGCTTTGTGCAAAGATAAAAAAAATCAATCATTTACAGACAAAATAATTCTAAAAGTTTTGTTGCATAAATGAAATTAATCAAAACATAGACAACTTAAGTAACTGTGGAAACTTGCAATATGCACAAATGGTTTCAAGTATGCAAGTTATCATTAGCTTTGAATCATCTCAACATCACGTTTTATATTGGTATACTGTTAGTACAACGACCAGTAAACATTACCTGTGATGTAACAAAGTATCACATTTTAAAAAATTATTAATCTTTTTTTGCCTATGATAATTTTACAAATGGAATATAGCACTGCCATGCTAAGTATAAGTTTAAAAATATGTATATGTGTGTATATACATATACACACACACACACACACCTTAACAACAACTACTTATACTAGCACTAAACAATTATGTTTTAGGTTTTAGTGATGTACATTCAAAATTTTATTAAATTACTTCTTATTTATGTTATACCAATTAGTATAGCATAAAATGTTAGCTAATAACCCATATTTTAATAGTATACAAGTTTTAAGTTCTT
>NW_013665900.1:23054-53337 GCF_000517525.1 Limulus polyphemus
CATAAAATGTTAGCTAATAACCTATATTTTAATAGTATACAAGTTTTAAGTTCTTAATTTTATAAGGCAATATAAAAAAAAATTCTGAATTTCCCCTGGTGTGACTCACGTGACACATTTTCTCAAGGTATGTTTTCAACTCTATTCTATCCACCATCCCCCAAGAAACTGAGAAATTAAACGTAAATTACTCACTATAAAATCATCATTGCGCAGACAAACCATAATGTTTATAGCCTTATATTTTGTTTGGTTACAGAGCTATCAAATAGAAAATCAGACCCCTCCTGCCACATCCTCTCTTTCAAGATTTGTTAATAGTTTTCTTACGTTTAATTATATGTAACCAATAGAAAGTCAAGATTTTCATCTATCAAATGACATTTTATAACGTTGTGTTCCAAACAGAATATCATCAATTTCATTCAGAGTACAAGATTCGTTCCCGTGTGAAAGTTAATGACCAGCTTGGATGAATCTGTAACGGCTCTAGTTGCATAGTTAGAAAACCAGAAAAATATTGAGTTAGGAAAAATTGTCTGCTTTCTGTATGTTATTATTCTATGTTCTTTGGTGCAATATTTAATTAAATAAAAATTATTTAATGCACTACTACCATTAGTATAAAAAATTTCTGATTAAGTCACAGCGACAATCAATAGCAAGACAAAATAAGATTGGGCAAGTAATTTATTTCTTGTTTTTCACATTTATTCTTTATTTATTATTATAAAAGTAACTAAAATGGAAAAATAGATATCTCTTTAGATTAGTTAATGTTAGGTTAGGTAAAATAAAGAATAACAATAATATAATAAAACATTTTACGAGGCATTCACGTGAGCTGCTCAGTGAGCAGCTCATGGGTAATGTTATTCATTCCCCAAGTGATTACAACATAGAATGGTGGGAATAGTAGTTAGACACAGTTCAAAGGGCAATAAAACAATAAAATTAAATTATAAATAGATGTATACTGTTACAAGTTTAAAACTACTTAGGATAAATGAAAGTAGTTTCATGCTACATTTCAAGTCATTCTAGATAGAAAAGGAGAGTAATTTACTTTTTGGGGGGGGGGGTACGAAGTCATTCAAATTCACCAACCTAGTAGAGTTATGGTAGAGAAAATAACAAATAAAATATAAAGTTTAACTGAAAACAAATATCTGAAGTGCATTTAGGAGGTTTCAGAGATTACACAAATGAAATTTGGATTTTTGAGATGAAGAAAAGTATTTTTAATCTTAACATGAAAATCACTTTGCACATGGATTATTCAAAAGAAGTACTGGATATATAATGTTCAATGAAAGACTGCCAAATTTCATGAAGATATACACACTATATCAAAAGTTAATAGTATCTAATCTATAAAGACTTTATACGAGTACAAAAAGGTCACAAGGTCAGTCAAATGTGTTCTGCATGTCACGAGATTGTACTTTTTTACATACAAAATTTATTTAAGCAATGATTAATGAACGAAATTGGGATTAAAATTCATATTAAATTTCAAAGATTTTTATTATATAATTTTTAGTTCCTTCATTTAAAAAGAAACCTTAAAAGAAAAATTCTTAAACTTCAGTCTGATGCAAAAGTTCACAAAATGTAACTTCTAGACTTTTTAATTCAAATACTTCTTGACATATGCTACCCTTTTATGTATAGATAGAATCTAGGTTAATTGCTCTGTTTACACATTCTTCTTTCAAGCTCAATAGGGCACATTCTGAGAAAAGAAATTTCTTGGAACTATTGACAGATGCCAGGCCCAATTTCCACACACAGAGTTGTGATTTCTTATCCAATTATAATTAGTTGAGCTAGATGTTTATAACCAATAGAAAAACCACATTTTAAAATACAATCTCCCAATAGTTATTTTGTAATTGGTACAAGTAATTCCATAGAGAACTTGTCAAACCGCTCTTAGCATTGTTGCTGCTTTTGTCCTTGCTAGCACTTTAGCAATGTTTCTCACCTATAAATATGTTAGTTAGATAGACAATTAAATTGTATTTAGGTTTTAATTTTATACTTTAGTTAATCATGTGTTATTTATGTTTTAAATGCATATTAGAAAGGTTTAATAATTTTTTTAAATACAAGACAAACTGCCTTGGTTCATCTGGCGAAGCATAGTAGGCAAATGACCCAACATTCTGACAAAATATAAAGTGTCTCTGCCTACGAGACCCTAATATTGCCCGAGAATGCCCATTGACGTGTGTTGCAATAAGTAATAATGCTAAAGGACAGGAAAGGAAAATAAAGTATATGTGAAAAAGTAAAAACTTACAATCAAGAATATAACTGACAGAATTTTTAAGATTATTCGATCAAAAATTAAAAGGTATGTATATTTTTTCTGTTTTTAATTTTAAACATTTCATTGCACGATACATTGATGATAATACTCGAAATGTTCAGAGTCTGAGTGCAAATAACTATAATAACAAACCTTTAGTTAAAATACTAAACTAAAATAATCTTTCTTTTTGTACGAAATACTTGTAATCTTTAACAAAATCTTACCAATTGTTGTGAAGATATGTTAAGAAAGCTCAGAGTTATTGTAAGTTTTGTTGAACTGTGTATCATTCTCCATACGAGAAGTAGCCAAATGCGTTCAACCCCGTAACCATAAGGTTAATGCACACAAAAGACACTCATGGCCAGCTACACTTTAAATCCACAAGGAAAGAAAGAATTAGTTATAGCTTATAATCAACATTATACTTTAATAAAAATTTTCTACTATTCCAATTTGAAGAGACAAGTAAACTATAACCATATCAAATATAAATTAATTTTCTATATGCTACATCCCCTACCTTAATATCCAAAATAAAGTCCATGAAGTGGTCATATGTGTTGCTTCTTTCTCGACAGCGAAGACACAAAACTGAAAAGGAAAAATACACCAACTCTCGCATAACAAGTCAAATTACTTTTATGTTCTTTAATTATAACATCAAACATCAAGTTAGTTTGAGGTGATTCGGAGTTACTATACTGATTAGAAATTTATTAAATTTCCATATGGGACATGTAGAATAAAAGTTTTAAGGCAAGTGTGAGTTTTATGTTTGAAGTCTCTCTTTTGATTTTCTTGGTGAGATTTGGTTTTGCTCATTTTTGAAAAATTCTAGCACAAATTGTTTAATAATATCAAAAGATAGATAATTAGTAGAGTTCACGTACTTCATCTGTTTACTCACATTACACGCATATTATCATGTGGGAGTTTTATATTTATCAAAAAACTACAACATCATGGAATATTTTCAGAAGACAATTGCAATTTTTCAGGGATGACATGGACAAAGAAATCTGGAAATTGTGATGGTACTTTCTTCAAGAAAGAGAAGTTAAGCACCACTTAGATCCTGGAAGATGGATTGCTGTGATTGTTTGGAGAAGCATTTGTACGAATGTCAATCTTACCAACACATTCTTTTAACACACATTTTAAAATATGTTTTACTTCATCATTGTTTTACTCATTTCAAAACTTTTGTATTGATTGTCAAATTTCAATGTGGCAACCTCATGTACTATAAAATGGAAGAAAGAATCAGACTTGTTTACAGCTGTAGCAATAAACTATCATAATGTCATAAAAAATGTTATTGATCTTACAAAGATGTCAGAAAACTGTTCTGATCGAGTTAACTACTTCCACATGTATCTTGGAAACTGTCACATCCAAAAATACCCAGAATAATATATCAATGTTGCATTTATATACCCGGGAACCCAAAAACAGTTTTCTACATAGTGCTTTTGTGGAGAAACTTGGCCCTAAAGTCAGAAACTTTCATCATTAAGCTTACGCAGGAAAGTCTCCACCTTCCTTTTAAGTAAGCCACTGTAAACTGGTGGTGAAAGCTTGTATAATTTTTATGCAAATCAAAGGTTCAAATCTGACCTGTGCTGATTTACTTTATTATACATCTTTAGAATAAATTTTGACTTTGCCAAATAAGATACTTTTAAATATTAAAATACTCTTTGACCTGAAATACCTGGATAAAAAGTGGCGAAAACAAAACAATCTTCCAGAAAATAAGAATCATTTGTGAAAAGGACAGATTAGTAATAAGTTAAAAAGTGACTTGTAGAACATAGGAGGTATTCATGGTTTTAACCTCCAACATAAAACCATAAAAATAAACTGGTGAAATATTTTTGGATATGACAGTTGCTGAGGTATCCATGAGTTTATTTTTCCACATGTAGAAATGTCAACTATTTTTTCACTTTTGATTTAATTTCTCTCATGTTCATTGACGTATGTCAATAAGCTTGGTGTTCAAATTCTATACTATTTAAGTTTTAACTTCTTAATTTGAAAATTTTGTGTCACATGATGTATCTGAGCTCCAATTTCTGTCCTGAATTTTCTAACTTCTAAAATAGTCTGTTGCAGTTTCCAAACAATTAGAAATACAAATTATACATAATTACAAGCAAGACTAAAATTTGGACTTCATACTTTTCTGATGAATTATCAGTAAATTTTGTAAAACCCATCAGAGAAGTCTCCCCCCCACCCCCCGACTTTTGAGATTAGTTGCTAATCAACTTTACAATGATGATGGACATGTTTATAAAGAGCAGATACTTCTTTACATAAAACTTTACAATTCTGCATTCAGTTTTGCCATCATAAGCCATTAGTCAAGAAGAATTGTTTGGTTCATGTTGATCAGATTTGATGCTCTAAACAGTAACACTTTTTTTTAAACATATTTAAAACTTCATGTAGCTTTTAAGTATGCATTTTAGAACATGAAAAACATATCAGTCACTACAACTGCTGTAATGTACCTGTATTTGTATGTAAGTTTGTCTTGGACACTCAAATTTTTCAGGCCACATGAAGCTTAGGGAAGAATGTCTAAGATTTGTATTTGACTGCAGATTCAACGTTTCTTTGCATATTTTTTATTGTTATATATCTTTTAACAAATCTAAGTAAAATGTAAAAATTATAAATTTCTCAGCTTAGCTTAACATAATTCCAGTAAAAAAAGAAAGAAAAAAGTTTAAGATCTCACTAGCTCAAGCATGATGTGAAACATGACACTCGAATCATGTGCTGTTCATTATCATTATCTCTACAGGAAACAGCTAATAGGATCCCACTGTTATTGTTTTTGAGTGTGAGGGTTACTTCTCCAATGGGTACAAAACCATGATAAAACTATACAAGTAAAACAGATGTAAAAAAGTTAACAGTTGAAATTGTTAAAATAAGCAATTTGAAACTTTCTGATCAATAATAAAGTCCGTGTGGAGAGAAAAATGGTACTATTTGTTTTTATTTCAAATTTTCATTTCACTGTACTGTACAATGATTATTTCTCTATAGTTAGTGTTAAAGTAGAAAAAAAGAAGAAGAAAAAATATAAAGTTTTATATAAAAAAAACTTTTCATATTCATTTAGGCGGTTCTAGGAGTTGTGCAAATGACATCTAAAACTAAGATGAAAATTAGTAATTTTATTTTGAACACAAAAATCACTTTTTACTCACACTGACTCAGTAAAAGCTTTAGACATTTACAGACAAATCATCAGTAGAAATACTTGTAGAAATACTGATTTTTTGTGTACAACAGACTTTTAATATTTGCTATAAAACTTCCAAATTTTGCAAACACAGAGTAAATTCATAGTTATAGTATGTATAATTTCACAGTTTCAAGGCTGGGCAATTAAGAGATAAAATATAAAGCTTTACTAAAAAAAACTTATTAATTTAGAAGGTTCTAAAGGTTTTGCAAATGAAGTACAAAAATTGTAATAAGAAAAGAAACATATTTAATCTCACCATGAAAATTACTTAGAATGACTAAGTA
Organism: Limulus polyphemus; assembly: GCF_000517525.1. Lineage (NCBI taxonomy): Eukaryota > Metazoa > Arthropoda > Merostomata > Xiphosura > Limulidae > Limulus > Limulus polyphemus. Next base: position 28,927 of record NW_013665900.1, read on the forward strand.
AAGGCTTTGGAAATTTACAAATCTATTTAGTTGTAGACTTCAGTAGTTTATTTTTGATGTTAAAATATTCTGAAGGGAGAAACTGAAGCTCAGATGTCATGTTATATGGAAGAGTGAAGATTAAAAATATTTAATATTTCCTTTTGAAATTAAGATATTAAAATTTAGATAATATATTTTTATATCAATTTTGTTGACATACACCGATAATAAAGTTGTTTAACTCTTGAACGTAACTCTGTGAATGGTCATAACATATGAACTTTGACCTTACAGTGCACATATGATTAAACAGCAAAAACATTGTTTACTGTATAATTAGATATGCAACTTGATCTAAAACTAATCGTTTTCATAAACACCTTCTTGAGTAGAAAATAAGGTTTTTTAGCAATACTAATTTAACCCTTATATCCAATAATTTTAAGTATGTAGAATACCAAAAATGTTAGATAAATACCTAATTCTACCAATATGGAACATGTTCTTCATTGTAACACCTACTACTTGAGTAGAATACCTGGAGAACTAAAGTGATATTCTACAGAAATGTATCACAGAAGGTGATTTTAAACACAGATACATGACCACTGAAAAGTGCTTCACACTTAAATAGAGCAATACCTCCAACTTGACTTATACGGGTTTTCACATGCACAAAAAGTATAATTTAAAAAATTAAACTTTGGCATCTAGCAACAACAATCCCAGCTGTAAAACACAGAAGAAATTGATGTTTTCTTATAACTTTGTGTTATAAAGAAAGTATTGTCACTGAGGAGAAAATTTACTATCCCAAGCTACAATGAAATTTTTAAAGCATATAGTTTTCTAGCATAAAGAAGCATTTCATTGTCTAAGATAAATTTTATTATGTAAAGGAAATGAGACACAACTAAAAGAAACACAAAGTACTACATAAGGCATATATAATGGCTTTTCATTCAAGCTTACCTTGACTCCTGTGGTAGCCTCCAAATATATGATTTACCACAGTAGTTTCCTTACTTGAAGGATCAAGTCTGAAATATGTGGGTATTTGTTATAAAATTTCTATTTAATTTAACAAAAACGTATTTATCGTATTATAACAATAAACAAAATAATTCAGAAAACATTTGCATACTTAAAACCTCAAAACTACTACATACAAGTAGTAGGAAAGATTACAATTATCCAACATTTCTCCACAACTTACGCTATTATATCAGCTCTATTTAACACAACAGGAGTACAATTTGCAAAGAAATAAATGGAGTAAGAAAAATAAAATTACTTGACATTGCCATCATAATTTGATAAACAAGCTCGCCACAGGTTGTCTACAACATAACGTAAAAACTCATGGGCATCTTCCTGGCGTCCAAACTGAAAATGTTTGGCTATAGATTTCAGTTTCTGGTATATGTATAGGGGCTTGATAATTTCTCCTGGTCTGTCTAAAGCACGTTTCATGTGCTTCTGCAGCTCACACATCATGCAGAATCCCATAATCTTGCCTACAAGTAATAAAATGAAAAATGCCTTATTGTTTTGCAAAAACTTACTAGTTATTTCAAATGAAACTTACACTGAAAACTTTATTTTATTCATTAGGCACTTAAACAAGGAAGACATTAGACAAAGCACTTAAAACTTTCACTAACACAATGGATACAACTAGAGTGCTCAAGTATTATGTAAACTATTTCAATTTTTTTTTTGGTGGTTACGAGGTCAGTCAAATTGACCAACCTTGTATAGAGTTAGAGTAGAAAAAATAACACATAAAATATAAAGTCTTTACAACTTATGTTGGTGTGAATAGTAGTTAGACAGGTTCAAAGGACAATAAAATAATAAAATTTAAGTATAAACAGATGTATACTGTTACAAATTTAAAAATACTTAGGATAAACAAATGTTGTTTCATGTTACAGTTTGAAATCATTTTACAAAGAAAAAAAGGGTAAATTAGAGTTATTTCAATTTTTTTTTTGGTGGTTACCAGGTCAGTCAAATTGACCAACCTTGTATAGAATTAGAGTAGAGAAAATAACAGATAAAATATAAAGTTTTACTGAGAACAAACATTTGAAATATATTTAGGATGCTTTACATATTTTGGAAATGAAATTTGAGATTTTTAAAATTAATAAAATTATTTTTAATCTTAACATGAAAATCACTTTGGACATGGGTTGGTAAAAAAATAATACTGGATATATTCTAGGACAAATCTTTTCAGTTTATTAAAAATATTTCACTGAAAAATATGATTTTTTATATGTGAAAGACTTATAATGTTTACTGAAAGTGTGCCAAATTTTGTGACAATATACATACAACATCAAAAGTTAGTAGTATCAAATCTATAAAGACGTTAAATGAGTACAAAGAGGTTACGTGGTCTGTCTAATCAATCAGGCCCATCTTGAGAGAGTTAAAATAATTTCCTTAGCTACACAATCTGGACTTAGTGATAGCAAATTTCAAACTGCTGAGAACAAAGCATAGACCTCATATAACTAACATCATTCATGTGATATTTTCATCTTCAATGGCATTTTATGTGACACAATGTGCAGGTCAGATACCCACAGTGTTTGGGAACAGATAGCCCTAATTTCAAACTGTTGCCTTGATGGAAGGCAACCAGACAGCAGCCACAGTAACCTATTCTTAAATGAGTAGCAGGATTGACTATAATGTGACCACATCTGAAAATGTAAAGCACATTTGGAACATAATGCAGGATTGAATCTGCAGCCCAGCATCCTAGGCCACACATATCATTCACAAGTAGTAAATTGGTCAACATTATATGTTACTATTAAATGGTAAGACACTCATTTCTGATACATTCTGGCTTTTGACAACACATGCAGTCAGATACTCAATAATTTTAAAACAGTGGAATGTTGCTGAACAGCTTACTGCAGTGGTTTCCAAACTTTACACAGTGGTGCCCTCCATCCTTCATACTGAATAATTTTCACAAGTGATAATAACAGCAAATACAGTAGTTTGTTTGCCTCTCTTTAATCAGTTTTTTCTGCTTTTACTGTTATTCTTATGTTCTCCTGGCAAAAGCCCTCCCCCCCCACCACCACCAAAGGGGGGTGTGCCCCACAGCTTGGAAACCACTGGCTTACTGGAATATGACTAGAACTTGTTATACTCACATCTTGAAGAATGGTCATCTTCATGTAATAAGTAATTGGCAAGAGGAGGACAGTAGGTCAAGCACTGTATGACAGTGTTCATGAAACAGGTGTTTCCCAGGTTAACCAGTCCAGCCCCAATCTTGTGTATCTTCTTCCATTCTAAATGAATGTTGTTTTGAGGGTGGATTTGAATTCGTGGAGGAGGGATTCCATCTGAAGGAGGGTGAAGTTTTCTACCACCTCCATTTACCATATTTGAATGTTTTACTAAAAGAAAACAATTAAAACAGTAAATGTCATGAATGATCCTAAAATAATCTAATCTAATCCAACAATTGATGTAGTACTTTATTTCATCACATTTTAAATGAATCACTCTTAACCATCATCACATCTGGCAGACTCTTTATATAAAATACACTATCAGTAGTTTTTACCAACACAAAGGTAAATGTACATTTAAAACAATTCTTAACACTAATTAACTAATAGGTAAAAAAAATTAATGTTTTGTGCTTATTCTGTCTTAAGACTTAATGCACATCTATTGAAGATACCTGGTACCAAACTCTGAGCCTTATATTTATCGTTTACACTACCTACTTTTTTTACACTTGTTTACCATGTTTTATATACTCAAAGGTTTCTAAATTATGTTTTACATAACTATTAATTTTTTCACCTATATTTCAGAAGAATATCATTCAACTGCTACAAACTTTTCTGGGAATATCACGATTTCTGTGAAAACTGAACATATCAGAAGGTATGTCATTGTCAAAAAAGTTTCTCCTAGTAAGTTTAAAAATCAAGAATTCAATTCAAGTTCCATGTAATATTGGTTAGCAATTGTTGAAAATTAAAGATATTCCCATTTAATCTGTGCCTGCAGCTGTTTCTTTTCCTTCTCTCTCTCTCTAAGTGTGTGTGTGTGTGTGTGTGTGTATATATGTAAACACACTTTTTTTATATTTTCAAAATGGTTATTACAGGACCTCATAAATGTTATATTAGTATGTGTATTTAAATACACACGCACAAAACAGTTACCAAACAGTTTTGTAAGTAGGCTTGAATGAAAAAAAAAAGACTTTTAAACATGTTCATGCTTATTAAAGTATTTTGCAAGTCTCACAGATAACTTTAGTAAACTTGGGGTGGGAGTGGGGGACATACAAATTCCTATTCTGGAGCCAATAGTAGATTTGTTTGTAGTTAAGCACAATGCTACACAATGGGTTATCTACGCTCGGCCCACCACAATTATCAAAACCTGGTTTCTAGTGATGTAAGTCTGCAGATATTCTGCTGTGCCACTGGGGGCCCAATAGTAGAGCTGGAAATATTCTTTAATATTTTTTATGATGGGTCTCCATGCAACTGCATCCTTTGAAGCCCCCTAATGACACCCCTGGGAAGTCTTTGATGATAGAAAAAAAAAGAAAAAGTTACTGATATCAATCAAAAAGTGAATTTATTCCTTTCTTTATTAAAATAATAGAAACAGGTTAATGTAATAGTCCAAAATGATTAAATTATACAATCTCCTTACAGGGTAAGGAATGATGATTAAAACTTTAACTTAAATTTTAGATTTTTTTTTTATTGTTCTAGATTATAGATAATTATATTGAAATTCAGACTTGCATATGATCTTAAATGTGTCAATCAAAATAACTGTCACCATGGCGATGCAAAGTTAACGAGATGTTTCTGGGGCATGTGTTGGTATATTTGTGACTTGTAGGTAGAAATGTTTTTCTTCTTTTGTCAATCAGTAACAAGATTATAATTATTTGGAACAAACAGCTCATCACTAAGTGTTAAGCTATACAGCTGTTCTTTGACTTCAATGAACAGTCCATAACCTTGATAAACAGCTGTCTAGTAGCCTGACAAATAAAAACAAAAGTAGTTACTTTTAAGAAACTTTTCTGCCTAAGAATCACATTTTCTTCATACTAGTCTAAACAAAATGGCTTTTTTAATGTTAAGTATTACATTTTATTTTAAATGATTATTACATGTACATCTGAAGCAAGTGTCACTTACCATAACAATTTCAAATATGCATCATGAAAGAATTTGATCTGTTTATTTAAGTAAGTGTCACAGAACCTGTACTTTGCCATGGTCCATACCTGTGCTCAACTTTAACTTGATATTAACTTCACTATTACTAACCATGAGAATTTTTGTTATGGTCCACACTTGTACTTGACTTTATCTGTCCATTAAAATGTGTGTCACCAGCACCCAAATGGTGATACTTGGTCTGTAAAGACTGAGCTACAAGGGACTGCTCATTGTCACTAGCTGTAAACTCCACACGAGACATCAGAAGTGATGAATGAGAACCACTAGACACCTTGAAAAGTTAAAAGCCATAAATCTGTTATAAATGTCTAAGTACATACTCTAACCAAGTTTTTTCCATGAGAAAATGAATAACTTTTTAATATTTACTGATTATAAAAATAACATCAAACAATATTTATAGGGTCATAAATTTAACTGGCAAATAATTACCTTTTTCAATTCAACCAAAACAATGTAAGTAACAGTCATATTACATTAAATTTTACAGGAATTATGACAAGAATTACTAAGTCAGAAATTAAACAACAGTAGTAACAAGAGGCAGGCATTTATTAATCATGTAAAACACCTGATAAGATTCTACAAGAACAAAGTAGTCTTTGTACCCAGAGAAAAAATTCTTATGCAATGCCTGAATTTAAATGTAATATATGATAGAATAAATAGCCAGTCATAATATACCTAACTAGAAACCACATAAAAAGTAACTACCAAAAATATAACATGGATATTTTGTTTCTAGAAAATAAATAATATATTCAAGTTAATGTAAGACATATTCATATAAATTACCTATAAAAAGTATTAAATCAATTCTCCTACTTTCAACTTTATTTGCCAAAGATAGTTTTTGGATGAGCATTTAAGATGATAATTACAATACAAGCAACCATATCAGAACACCAAATGTAGCACTTACTGTTACTCTTTGAATTTCCTTAGAATGTTCTATAGTAGATACAAACAGCTAATGTATTAGCAGAGCTGTAATGTTAAGAAGACAGAGAAGTGCCTTCTCAATCTTACTGTAATAGGGTTAATATTGTTCATTAATGATTAATAAGAATTTTTGAGTGAAGTAAAAAAAAAAAGAGTGTATAATAATATGTTAACCACACTATATCTGCTATATCCAGTGCAAACGAGGTCTCTTGCCTAATGCCAAGGCTCTTCAGGCCAACTGGGACATGATAGACATAGTAACGGTTGATACACTAGCTAAAATAGCAAAATCTCTTCACAAAAACTTTTATTGTGCAAACTTTATTAAAAACAATGGTACTTTTTTGTACTCAATTGTACTTTCATGATAAATTTTATGCACTTTGCTCTAGGCTAGTTCATCCCACACTACATCTTTACTTTTGGCTTATTACACCAACACTCACTACACTTATAAGGTTTCACAGCACACACCTTCTCACAGACCACCCCGTCACTAAAACCATAGTAGGCAAACAGTAATGAAACTATTCTATCTGGATAAATGCATTTTGGCTTTTACGACTCCTCATATTTTGAGAAATCAAGCATGATGTGATGTGACACACACTGGCTTTTATATAGGTTATATACAAACATATACTGGATCTATAGTGATTTTTATTTCAGGTCGATTATCAGATGACCCAATCAATCCAAACTATGTTCCCACCATATCTAGTCACTGTACCCCAAGTAGTTCTGTAATTTTTGCAAAGAAAAGCCATTATGCAAGGGCCATAAAAAGAAAGGAATAAGCTCAAGTAGCTGAAGAAGAGTACAATAGTAAAAAAAACAAGAAGAAACGTCAAAGTATGAATGTGCTGAAGCACTGTTAAAATTATTCAGTCAGATGCCATGATTCAGAGATAAAGGTAAAAAGAAATCAGGTTATAATTGTAGATTATAAAACAACTGATATAAATACATTTTTTTAGATCACATATTTATTATAAAAATAACACCTGTTCAATATACACATAATTTATACTTAAACATAATACCAGTATTTAATCTGTAGTTATACTTTATGACATATATTCAACTGATGAAACATTACTCAGCTTAATTAAATGTTTTGGCATAATTGAAATAATAGATCTTTTTTTTCAGGAGTTAACCTAGACAAGTATCCATTACTGACAGCACATGAGGTCTTACAAATTAAAAACTAGAGACTTTACAATAAGCTAAAAAGAATTCAACAGGAGAATAATAAGCTTAAGCAGCAACTCAATAGATCACTCTTCAGTGTTGTGACTCTAAAATCACATGAAAATTCTGATAAACTTTACAACTTTATTTACTCAGGTTACATAACATGCATTTTCAACTGGATAGTGGAGTTAGCAAGTGATTACACCAACCCAGTTAATGTGATTGCTACAGGTCTTCTTATAGTCAGGGGTCAAAGGGCATGTAATCACATTGGTAGACTTACATTCAAAATTTTAATAAACTACTATTTTATAAATGAATGTCAATAAGCTTAGTATCCAACTGTAGATTATAATTCAAATTTTAGTATTATTCATTAATTTCTTAATTAAAAAAAACCCACCTAAATATCAATTTTTGTGTGTCACGTGGTATACTGAAAGCAGCTTTGGTTCAAATTAGATGTTTGTGATGTCCAAATACAAAGCCTACAGTTTCTTACAAACTAAAAACTCAAATTACCGATATTTTCAAGCTAGAATATATAAGAAGAAACCCCCTATTTTTGCTATTTGCTGAGATATCATTATATTTAATGAATCAAACACAGTAGACACACCCACTTCTTCCACTTTTGAAAATACTTCCTTACATACACCTGCTTTGCTATGTCACGGCTTTATAACAAATCAAAAGCTCAGAATTTTCCCCATGTGGTTTTCTCAGGCTTTTGAAAGTGGAAGTTCCCAAGATTATTTCTTTTGTCTCGAATCTCGGAAGGAAGGGGTAAGTGAAAATGTTGTTCAAAGAACATTTTTTTAAGAGACAAATACAGTTCAGTTAATAAATTACATTAGAATTCTGTGATATCAATATAGTAATTTAAAATTTTTTGTTATTTCAAAATGCAAATATAGAACCTAAAAAAAGTTATTTTGTTTTACATCCTCGATGTGTGAAATTCAGCAAGACTTAGTGGTTAGCATGCCAGGTACAGCAAGCGAATACAGACATTTTTACTATTGTAAGTAGTAGAGATCATTGTATTCTATATTTCTTTATTTACTGTTCCATGTTTTATGACAAATAACTATAATTTAAGAACTTATTTGTAAATATTAATAATAATAATAAATACACACACACACACATATATATACATATGTAATGTATTATAACTGAAATGTGACTATTTCACAAAATACTGGACCACTGGAACAAATTCAAGACAGGTCACTTCGTAAAGGCCAGTTTTATACTACTGAATATAGTAACATGAGCGCATGTGCACCGCATCATTGCAATTTCTGTCAAGTTAGTCAGGCATAGCTGAAAGGTCAATAAAATAATAAGTATATATATAGATGTACAATTTTATGAGATTTAAGCTAATTAGACTAAACATTTGTGGTTTCTTATTGTAATTTGTAGTAATTATAGAACAAAAAAAGCATAATTTACACCTATTTTTTAATTTTTTTTTATGTGGTTACGAGGTCAGTCAAATGAACCAAACCCATAGATATACAATAGTGAAAATAACTGATAAAATAGTTTTTTATATATAAAAATTTTTGATAATTATCTGGAAGTTATTAGGGTGTTATAAAGATTTTGCATGTGAAATTACACTATTTTCTGATGCATAAAAGTATTTTTAATCTTAAAATTATGTTATATAGTCAACACTGAAAAAGAAAAATGCACAAGCAATTCATTACTTAAAAAAATCTTAAAACTTAATTGAAAAAAAATTCTAGTATTTTATGAACGAAAGCATTGTAGTGTTTACTGATAATCTGCAAGATTTCGTGAAGATATGCATAGTGTAATAAAAGTTATAGTACGGAAATTATAACAAGTCAAAAATAGTTATGAGATCAGTCCCTGAGACTGAGCCTGAGATAGATGCCTATCCACATTACAGGGTCATTATTGAATGCTCAGAATTTTTTTTGATTGAAAGATCAAATTTAAGGGCAAGGGCTCAAACATGGAGTACCTATAAGCAGCAAAACAAAATGAAGTGTTAGTGGGGATTACTCTAACCAGTGTAATTTGTTATCAGTCATTATGTTGGGGAGGTAGAGTGTCAGAAAAAATACTGAAACAACAATGTGGGTTTCTCAATAAATTAGATCAAGTCTTAGTTGACAGAGGATTTTTAATAGCAGAAGATGTTGATAATGCAGGGGCTGAGCTTATTATTCCTTTCTTTACAAAAGGCAAGAAACAACTGTCACACAGAAAAGCTGAAATTTCTCTAAAAATTACTAGAGTTCAAATACATGTTGAAAGAGCAATTAGAATAAAGTTTGTTAAAAATTTTGAGTGATATCTGTCCAATAACTTTGCAAAGGCAGTGCAACAACATTGTTAAAATATGTGCAGCATTGAAAAAATATTAATCTCTGGTAAAGTAGTATTAAGCTGATGTATAAAGTAGACGGTAATAACTGATTTTGTATTGTGACATTATATTATTTTTATTCTATGAGCCTGTTATAATACCTGTGTGTCTGAGAATTAGGTGTTTGAGTGTGTTTTTTATGCTTAAGGACATTCTAAGTAGAACAATATATCAATCATATGAAATACATCTTCTGTTATGTTTCTGTATTGTCTGTCTGCTAATATGTATAAAAATGTTAAATGTGTATATTGATGATAAATATACTGATTTGTGTTTGAAACTAAATAAAATCAGTTATGAAGTCTTTCAGTACATTAGAGATCAAAGTAATCACGATTATTTGCAATGTCATCATAATCGAATACATTACTGATCTAATCACCCCATATCTGAGTGTCGGTTTTTAAATTAGATCTCTTCCAACAATAAAGAAAACCTGTGTATAAACATACAGCTAACTCGGCCACGTGGAGCTTTACTGCCAACCAAACAGATCCAGGTGCATGACCTACTTTGGCCTCTTGCCAAACACTGCAGCAATGAATGAGTAGATAACTTGATGCAATTCATGAGAGAAATGACAGAAAAGAAAATCTTTCTGAAATTACAATGAAGAAATGTTGCAAAGTAGCCTGAAATCACCATATTCTTCCTGATGCCACATAATATCTACAGATGGCGACTTAATTGGTAGCTGTGCAACAGTTTTACTAAAGCTGTATAACTCAAAACTAAAAAAAACATCCAAAAATTATTGTGTAACAGATAAATGCTATAAAACATTATAGCACCACCAATCATAATTATTAAGACGTGTTTTTTCCTTAGGCATAATATAGTAATTGCTTCAAGAATCTAGAATGAACAATAAATACTTGTTTGAAAAACAAAAAACATTTTTCTTCAGTTTATTTTAAATTCCACATAACTTCAGAAGCAAGATGTATCAAAAATGGCAGCTTAATTTGATGAAACTATGTTATCATTATCAAGTCATTATGAGATTACCAGATATCATGAATAAAACGATGTTCAATGCTTCACAACTACAGCAAAAGCTTTAACATACGAGACCTGCTGGACTTGAGCAGTGGTGGATAGAAAATTGAACACCTTGATAATGTTCTAAAGTATAATGTTTCTACATCATCTATAATAATAACTGTTTTAAGCAATAATAAATGTTGTGAAAAATCTGAAACTGTGTAAAAACATTTATAAATACTGTCTTTTAAATAAAATAAGATGATATATTGGTGGCTAACAACTGAAGTGACAGTATTAATTAACTAAAGTTGTGAACTTTCCAGAAGCTTTGAGAGCATTTTGAGGTATTCCAGATGTAACTGTAATGAATGCCGGTTCCTACAATGAATACTTGTATGTATTTGGAGATATTGAAATTTCCAGTTACAAAAGCTTTCTGGGTGCAAAGGTGCTGGATAACAAACTTTTACTGTAATTCAGATTTTTAAATGACAGCCATAAATTGTATGAAAATATAAGTAAACCCTATAACATGATTTGATTTGCAAATCAAAACTATATAAATTTGAAAATGCAGTCTGAGACAATTTTAATACAGTTTACTACAGTTTATATACTGGTTCAATGTAAATTTAACATAACTTGTATTACTCAATATATTACTGTGATAGTTGTTGAATGATATTTTGAGAGCTTTAACTCAACCAAAGAACAAGCCTCCTTGAACATGTTAGGACATAGTTAAAGACTTGTTAAACATGTTCCTATGCAATAATCCACTTCAGAAGCCAATCTGAAATTCTTAAATACATGCTTAGTCCAGAGTAATGGTGGAGTTAGTAAGATTTTATATCTTTCAATCACATGAAAAGCACTAAGAGATATTATATAGCTTGGCTATTCAGATGATACCCAGTTTTTAAAAGAAGCAATGTTTGTTAAAATGTTATATGTTTTAATAATAATGAAACCTTTCAAATATAAAATGTGTATGGACATTCAAACATTCATTACTTAAGTGTCTTCTACTAGCATATTCCCATGGCTAAGATATAATTCACAAACTTCTTTAGCCAGAAAAATAAAAATAAATTTTATAAAACAATGAATAAGGGACTGAATGAAATATGACAGGGCAGCCAATGGACACTGTCTAACTGTGAATTCATTAAGTAGGAAATCTTAACATATATTTGGTACTACTGCCTGCAAACAATATATCATTTGAACAGTTGTAGGGATGGTTGTTTCTAAAATAAACTAGTAATCTAAGTATAAAATGAACTGAATGGCAAATAAAAAATATGGATAAGTTGATGCAACCATGAAAACACAACAGAAAGTTCAAATGGAAGATCTCGGAAATTGAATTATGACTTTAGAAACTTCCATCTCAAAAATTCTGTGAAGATGATATGATTCAGTATACCTAAGCTTAAACAACACTGGTTGGATCAGATTTACTTTGGAACTGAATAACTGAGATACTTGCTGAAGGGAGAAAGCTGGATCATTTTAAAGATAGGCTCCTACTTTATTATTAAAGTCATAAAGAAACACTAGGTCTATTGTTGAGTATGATCTAATGTTTCTCCTTTAACAAAACTTTGGAAGAAGTAAACAACTGAAATACCATCCAAGATAGTTGAGGCTAACTAAGAGAAAAAGAACTATATCTATATATATATAAATAAAATACATCTACTAAAACAAACCATTTTCTGGACAACTGGTAAATGTAAAAGATCTTTAGTAAGAGAAAAACCACAAGTTAGAAGTCTATATTTAAACAACTTAACCACTACATGTAAAGAGGAATTTAAATTATAAGCAAAGTATGGGCATAAAATGTATTAAACTGACTAGCATAAAATACTCCAGGTTTCAATGCCCACCCCCTCTTGATTCACAGAGGCCCCAATGTACTAATCAAGCTCCTCCATTATCCCCAATTACTTCTGTAGCTATCCCAAGGGTTGTCTGTACCTAAAAACACACCCTGTTGTGACAGTATGAACACGGTTTCAAACGTGGTAAGTCTAGGATCCAGACAAAGGGCAAAGAACAAAAATTCAGATGCCAAATTTGGGTTCAACTATCCTGAAACCTATTCCTAGACTCCTATCATGCCAGGGTGACCTACTGGGCTATGCCATATAAATAAGGACACCTCCTGGACACACTGAATCTGCCTACCAAATTTGCTCCTGACAGCTCCAAAACTATGAGAGATGTTTGGAGATAAGTTCACAAACATACAACATGAGTTAATATAGAAAAATACCATACAAACAGAATTTTGCCCCACCCTTTCAAAAATGTTTATAGAAATCTGAAATTACTACAATAACCGCAAGTATTATAATTCATCATAAACAAACCACAAATTTTCCATTTCTTTCAGCTAATAAACCAAAATGTGAGATTTGAACAGGAAACTTTACACCAGAAAAATACATCATAACCTTTCTTTATTTACCACCAATGGATGAATGATTTGGTTCTTTCTTTTGTTGTTTTTACTACAGCTTTTTAATTTATGGATGTTTGCGTGTTTTTACATACAGAAGTTCATTTTTTATATTAATATTATTCTCAAGTCTCAACACAGCATTAGTATATGTTGCTATGTCTGGCTATGCACTATCTGATGAAGCTTCCATTGCAAAAGGCTCTATCATAAAGCTTCCATAAAGCCCTCTGCAGAATTTTAATAAGCCATCTAGTGTATTAGAATGATGGTTTCCCAGTACTTATTTCAACAGTCCAACAGAAATCCATACGCACTGCTACCATTCCCTAAACTAGCATGTCTTTGTATGGAATAGCATAAATACACATTTAATTTTGAGGCTTTTTGAGGTGTGCAACATTTGAATGCACATGTCATTGAAGCAACTTGTTTACATGACTTGCATCACTTTTCTAAATGGAGATCATTTATGATTATGTTGCATACTGTTGTCTGGGAAACTTTCACAGCTTTTGTCACTGACTATTATGTTCATGGATTCTAACCTATTACAAGATATTACTCTTTATTTACTATAACTGGGGTATTTAACTTGTTGCAGGTCACTTTCTGAATTGTTCTAGTGCCAGAGGTTGACCTACATTTCATTGTTTTCCAAAGCCATTAAGTACAAGGAAACATCTAAACACATCTTTATGATCTAAGCATATGAACATTTTGCATGCATCATAAAGAGTTATTACATTCCCTTCCTAAAAGCAATGGCATCACACTATGTACAAAATTCCAAACATTGTTAAAATGTAGTTATGATACGTGCCATTCCACCATAACTTTATTTCAGCTGTAGTTGTCATTTGACTGGCTCATTTGAATATTCAAAATTGTTTTAATATAAAACTTATAACTTTCTATACATACTAATACTCAGTGAATTCATGTTACCTAGCATTCACTGTTCTCACCAGCTTACATTTTAGGTCACACATGTTTACAATTGCTTAAAATGTCTTAATGTTAGAAATTACTGATTTACTTAAATATGAGTGTAAGTTCTAGAAGATAGCAATAAAAAAATAATCATCTTACCTGTTTACCAATGTTTAGCGAGTTCTTGATGCTTGTAGTGATAGGTGAGTTAATCATTCTTACTTAGGTAAATGGAATGGCAAACTTTTTAAAGTGATTTTTAACAAGAATCTCCAAGCTATTTTTAACTGCTGAATTCTGCACTAGGTTTACATCAGTGACTACTCACAGAGATTTTGCATGGAGTTTCCTATACAAAAAAATAATTAAAAGTATGTGATAATGCAAATGAAACAGTTTTCATAAAATAAAATGTTATTTAAGCATTGAAATCTTCTGTAAACACTTTCAGTGGCTTAACAAAAACAAATCCTAATATAACACAGTGTTCCTTCAAAGGCTGGTTCTTTAAAAACACTTTCACAAAACATAAACTGCTGGTTTTAATAGATTTATTCAAGTTACATATAACTAAAAATACAACAAATTTTTTAGTTCATTTACAAAGCACAAACATGAAGATTAAATAACTGTATTGATATTATTGCCCTATTAGAATTATATTCTCGTTACTTTTATATCTTCCAAGTCAAGAGAAATACAAAAATGAATAAGAGCAGTGGCTCATTATGATCATCGACGAAATTCAACTTTAACGATAAATTAAAACAAAGAGTTAAAGAACAATTCTTGGTAAATTGTTTGGATATATATATAAGTAGACAATTTAATTTCACCTAAAGATGACAGTTTTCAAGATTTAGTTTATAACCACAAAAGTAGGTTTGTAACATCATTTCCACTACCAATTCTATTATGAGTTCAAATTACCAATCACTGCTCAGAATTGAAGAACAAAGATCACAAACAAATAATCTAAGGTCAACTGTCTATGTGTGCCTGCTACAGAAAATAACCGAAGTAAGGTTTTTCTAAAAGAAAAAATACAGATATGTGGTTTAGATAACTGCCTTGAAACCTATGATAGGATGGGAAGAGCTTGTCTAATGTCTAGTCGGTTTGACAAATTTATTAATATCTCTGTCATTATCTATAATTTGTCTCTAATTAGTTGAAACCCTGAAAGCATATTAAGTAAGAAGGAAAATTTGTAAGGGAGAATTCATTAAGATTTTATTTGAATATTTCCTTTCAAAATTAAGAAATTTAAGCTTAGATAATATAAAAAAATTTAAATTAAAAACTGTTTTAATGCCAAGTTTATTGACATACATTAATAATAAAGTTGTTTAATTACATTTCAATGTGATGTTTTTAAAGGCTTGTGACATGCACACCTTAACCCAACCCAAACACACAAGGTTAACTAGACCTTTAAAGGGAAACAACTCTTACATGTAAGTAATATGTAAGATCAGGATACTGCTAATATTACACACATTATCAAGTACATAACATAGGATTGAAGAGTGTGTTAGCTTTAAGACTGACAACATGTGAGAGAGCTGGAAGCAGCAGTAATATCATGTCTCTCTCATTCTGAGATGAGTTATGTGAAATGAACTTTGGGAAGGAATGATTGAATGAAGGTGAGAAGGGTAATTCTTAATTTTATTAGTCAATGTTCTTTCTCATTCAGTGCTTTTTGTGGCATACTTTCAGGAATACTTACTCATAACAAAAAATAGTAAGTAACTATCTCAACTAAGTAAATTGAGGTTGGATTCATTGCTCCATGCAACTAGTGTTGGGAGTAGTATATCATAAAATTTGTGACAAAGTAAGGATCCACTAGCCATGGTTGCTCAGTGATCACATTATATGCATTCAGTTCAGTGTTTGCTATTCTGTTGGTACATCACAAAAATAAAGGGTGATGTTATTAATTGCATTTTATTTACTCTTTGATAATTTACTGTCTAGAATTCAAAAGTATTTGGAATTACCTACGCTGGTCAAAGCAGTAAATAATGGCAAAATACAGGATATTTTGAAAGCCAATTTAGGGCAGATATTACCTTTTTGAGAATCAAACTTTACAAAAGTGTGCATATTGAACTTGCCTACTCACATTCACACCATTAGTTAAAAAAAAAAGAATACTGACACAAATTTCCTTTTACTGCTGGTCAATGATTGGGAGTACTGAAAATTTTGACATTTACTGGAAAATTTCATGTGGCTCTAGAATCAAAAGTAGGCAGAGCTGATAAAAGAAAGTTGCAGATCTGTTCTAGAGGTGCATAATGTTCAGGATAAAGCAAAATATTTATCATTTTTAATTACAGAAAAAATAAACAAGCAAATTTTATGCATAATGAGCACAATGTGTAAAGAGAAAACACTACAGTAGTTTTTTCTTTTTTTCATGTTTTGGCTACAAAACTCCCATTTTGTTTGATTAAACAACAGTTAAGATATTAAAACATATTCTATTATTTTAATCAAGTACATTTTAGTTCATTCCTGTACTTTTTCAGAAAAGCATTATCTTTACTGGAATAAGATCACAACTGGATCCAGTACACATACAGAAATGCATAATAATATCTATATAAATATAATAGTGCTGTCTGTTGCATGTCCATGTAACTACATCACAGGGTGTGGATGGATTTTTATCAAAAGTAATATGAAGGTTTATTAGGCCCATGCAGAGGTACATACAAATTTTCAGTTTTGCATTTTGAAGTTTTTATGGGCATTTTTTACCACTAATTTGCTTCTTGTTGATGGATCTTCATCAAATTTGACAAGAACATTTGTTGGGTCCATGCAGAGATACAAAGTTTCAGTTTTGCATTTTGTGGTTTTTATGGGCATTTTTTACAATTGTCTAAACATTCCATTATTGTCAGAAACCATTTCAGAATGTCTGGGGAAATACCTTCATTAAAAAGCTCTTTAAAAATTGACATTTAATAAATTATAATTAGCATGATTTTAAAAACTATTCTACCCCACCAACTTAAAAGAAGTATAGTATCTTGTCAGATATAATGCATCTTGATTTTTAAAAGTCATTTGAAAAATTACCTTATTAAGGGTGAATTACTGACTTAGGTTCATGTAAAATTGTATAAAAATTGATTTGGTGATAGATAGCAAAAGGAAATGATAAATGAGTATATATATATTATAATCGGAAGTATACAATTAGTGGGGCCAATCAGCTGTGTGGTACACAACCTTTACTCTTCATTATATATGTCTACTTTCTGGATAGTTTACTTGATCACAGTAATTTTCAAATTTGCTAATGAAATTAAACCTCTTGAAAAGAGAGGTCCTACAGATATTTTATTTAATTCAAAAGGACCCGATCAATCTCAAGGAGTAGGTAGGAACACACACACAAAAAAAAGGGTTTTGAAATTAAAAGTAATATGATATATTGGAGCACAGAAATTTGAAAAAAAAAGATAAAATGCATTCTTTATACACAAGAGCATTAGTATTTAGATGAAAAATGATTTTGGCATTATTATTGAAAAACTTCAAACTTCTTGAATTGTTGGCTGTGATGATGATGGAAGCTTGTAATTTATTGGGATCCACTAACACAAAATTTTAATTTATAATTAAGAAAGTTATTGTATAAGACTTTATTTAGGTCCCATTGGTATACAGTTTTGGTCCCTCTTACAAAAAGGATATAGAGATGGAAAAAAAGGACAAAAAATTTACAGGTTTATAGAGAGAAGTTTACAGACCTGGAACTAATTTTCTATAACCTAGATCTAAAGGCAATTTGATCCAACTAATTAAACTTTTTAGGGCTTCAGAAAATTTCTTATGTTAGATATGTTTCATTAGTGAACTGGTATAATTCAATAAAAGGACTTAAGATAATAAATTCAGACTTGATTTTCAGCAGAATTACTTCATTTCAATTATAAGCCTGTGAAATGGTTTCCTGAAAACTTGGTGTATGACATCAATAAAAATTTATTTCCACCCTTGTTGGATAGGTGAATGGATAAAGGTTGTAATGGGTTATTTTTTTAATATTCAGTATCTAGAATACTTGTCACTTTGCTGAATGTTCTGTTTGGCCAGATAATAATGGCTATTTGGCAGTCAGATAGTTGAAATTTTCATATCATTTGCCAGGAATACAAGAATAGTACAGCCTAGAACCTACTATATAAAATTATAACAAGTAACTAACACACAAGTTCAGTCAATCAACTTTATTAATTAAGAATAGCAATAAATTAGTAAGTTGGATTTTTATAAAGATTACAAACATAATTAAACATATTTGGTTATTGGTAATGTGTTTATGTACATAAATCTATTTAATTTTGATATCTTACAAAGCTTATGATCCTTCTTACTGTCAAAAAAATCTTACTAAACTCTGTAAATTGAGCTAATTTAGTAAGTGAACACTACAGTTTTCTAAGTAATCACCTTAATCTTTATTATCCTAATTAAGACTATTTTAATGCTTCTAGTAAAGTCATCAGAATTTAATATTTACAGTATTTTAAAGATTTATAAAACAAGGTACTATTTTCTTATTAATACGCATTTTTCAATTATCAATCAATTGTTAAAACTATTTAGTAGGCCTAAGTATTGTTGTTTTGCACTCTTGTAACACTACACTCATATCAATATAACTCATTAAGCTGAACACTTATTTATTGAAGACAAAAGTTTACTTTCTCATTAGGATTTCTGACTTACATATCCTTACTCAGTACTTGAGTTTGAGGTTGTGATGTAAGAACACAAGCCACTGTGCATTTTGTGGAAGCAACCAGTTTCTCTTTGGCTCATAAATAATGCTAACTTCTGAGAACAGGCACTCACTAGACACAATGCTGGTTGGGGCTGGCAGGAGTCTTTGTGCTAATTGAGATATTACTGGAAACGTTTTTATTCAGTTTCCACCAAATTAATGGATTAGACTGCTTCTTTAGTCAAGGATTAGACTGTTGCTTTAAAAGTGGCAAAAATAATCAGAAATTAATTTTAAGATGGTCTACTGATTCTCCACTCTTATTTAGTGAAACAGATGCCATGTTATTTTGAAAGCATGGCAACTGTAGCAAGACAGTTAGTTATAGAAACTGTGTATTTACATGAACTAACCCTAAATATTCTATGGAAACACAGGAATTAATCTGAATCATGTACATATTAATCCCTTGGTTTTATGTAAAAAGAGTGAGAGGTTAAAAATAAGTAAGCATCACGAGCAGAAAAGGTTTTCCTCAAGGTCTTAAAGGAGGTCAAAGATCAGACATGCAAGTCTCTGTCTCTCTCATTTTTGGTAGATCAATAGACAGTGACTAGGTGTCTGAGAGGGAGAGCTTTGAAAAAGTGTTTTTTTTCTTACTTTTCTTGTTTTAGCCTTTTAGCACTTGATTCATTTTACCAGGTTAACAAAACAGCAGTTGTATGTATAATTACATACTTTATACTACTACTAGTTTAAAAAATAACTGGCCCGGTCAGCACTGTAGTGGTATGTTGCTACAGGCCAAACTGAGATTTCTATCAGTACCAGGCCTAGTGTCCATGGTGAAATTTGAACCTTGAGAAGTTTGGATTTCCTTGTTGTCCTTAAATGTTATGTAAACGATCTGTAAATGAATATCCCGTGAAACTAATGAAACTATTTTAAATACTAAAAAGACAATTAACAACCCAATACATATAATGAAACTTGTTTGACAATGACATTTGAATTCTGACCAGCTATTACAGTCTTGCACAGACTACTAATCAGTAACAACTGAATATGGTTGGTCATATGGTGCAAATAATTTTACTGATTGTATAGTGTAACTCTTTAACTTAACACTTAATGATCCATAACTTTCTCATATCACTCCTGAATAATGTTATTTGGTAAACAAGCTCCCTTCCCTTTGTTACCATGTGAAATTGATATGCTACATAATCCAGTAGACAATAGAATACAATATGTTACAATAGAAACCCTTGAAGTCTTGGATATAAGTATTTTTCAGGTGATTGTGCACTGGAGTAGTAGAAACTCCTTTCGTTTTATTACAATATGAAATTGATGTACTATATAATTTTGTTTTTTCCATTTTAAATCACTCATAGTAATCAGTGAACACAAAGGTTAACACTAAAAGCAATCATCAACAGAGTCTGATTCTCAGAAATCAGTGTGTGCACTACAAATAACAGACCTGTTTATTGACAATATCTAAGGGCAACACAGCCAGATGACTGGCTTCTAG
The DNA here is from genome assembly GCF_000517525.1 of Limulus polyphemus. Taxonomy (NCBI): domain Eukaryota; kingdom Metazoa; phylum Arthropoda; class Merostomata; order Xiphosura; family Limulidae; genus Limulus; species Limulus polyphemus. The sequence goes on from NW_013665900.1 coordinate 49,402, forward strand.
GATATCTCATTACAGAAATCCACTAAATTCAGTCAGAACTGAGATTTTGAATTAGCAAAGATGAAATATTTGTATCCTTAAATATTGTAATTATGTATTATCATTAATATTTTTCTATAAAATCTTAATCTTCGAGGTTATTCACAGACAAAATCAAGAAATTAAAGAGAAAAAAAAAATGACAATTTGTTTTTTTATGATGGTGTTTTTTTTTCCATTGTACTTGCCATTTACCATAAAATGCCACAGCTTTTTCATATGCCATCATAGATTTCGAGGACTGTAATTTACTTCATAAAATGATTCCAGGGATTGAAGGATCTTGTAGAAAATTCAGCCACTACAGGAAGTACATACATCATGGTGCCAAGAAAGAAAAATAAGAGGAAATAAAAATTACTTTTTGGTAATTTTGTTCTATGATTCATTTATTCAAGATGTTCTCAATACAAACAAAGATTTTATAGCGGTGATTTTACACAGGTCTTGACTAACAAGTACATATATACATTCAGTTGTCCAAAGGAAATTTTCACTTGTCTTAGGCAATCGAACAACCATTAATGTTGAGCCCTGGGTAGTTTTTACTAGCCTCACAGGAATTATTAACCCTCTAACTATGGGTTTGGTTGATTCAACCATGTTTGTAACCCAAAAGTGGCCCTCAGAGTTTCCATACTATAACTTTTAATATGTTTTGTGTATCTTCACAAAATTTGGCAAGCTTTCAGTAAACATTGAAGTCTTTTGTATACAAAAAAATCAGATTTTTTAATTAAGAATTTCTACTAATGTATATATGGAGTGAGTGTTGATTGCTCCAAGTGTAAAATGATTTATGTTAAAATTAAAAATAATTTTCTTCATCTGAAAATTGCTAAAGTTCATTTGTATAATCTCTACGACTTCCTACATAAAAATCAAGCACTTTTTAAGTAAAACTTTATACTTTATCTGTTATTTTCTTTATCCTAACTCTATATGCATTTGGTCAATCTGACCAACATTGTAATCTCCATGAAAAAATGTGAAATAAATCTAAATTACCCCTTTTTTTCTTTCTAGAATGACTGCAAATTGTAAATGGATACTACAATTATTCATACTAAATAGTTTAAAGCACACAGCAGTATTATTGTTTCTGATTACTACTATTTCTAATTATTCCAACTATCCACGTCTCCTGTAGGAATAACCAAATAACTAATTGGCTAGAAAATTACACTAACTGCCCAGCTCAAATATCCCAGCATGTGTTAAGTTTGTTGGATGTAAAGCTGTGACCATAATGGTTTGTGCAGCTCTATATTTGAGATAAATTATGTCAGAAATTACTTTGCTCATTTAACATTCAGTTAAATTATATGTGTATAATTACATTATTGGAATATTATTTCTTAAACATATCAAAATACTGGCAAAATGTCTTAAAGGCAAAATCTGCATTCAGTAATATTTCCCAAACCATGTCAATGTATTTAAGATAAATTTAAAATTGAAGATGTTTTGAGTTAGATATATGCAAAGAATAAAACTCATGCAGAAATAATGAAAAATGTTCTAACAAAAACTGTCCAATAGATAGGTAGTTATAAACCAACCAGTCTCCTCCAGTGGATCAGAGGTTGGGCTTACAGACTTGCAATACCAAAATTCAAGTCTCACTTCCTTATGGCACATGATCATATCTTTACACTCAAAACAGACAAAAAAAAATCACCCAATCAACAAAATTATTAAATTTCACTATATGAAATATTGATTGTCTGAGGATTGACAAGACAATAAAGACCACATTTTAAGTTCACTATAAAAATTTATACAAATTATCCTATGGCATTGATATATCCAATCCATGAGAAAACACTGAATACACTAAAAATACTGTGATTTGTGCAATAGCTGTGATGTTCTAATTTAGATTAAGTTATGAACTATATATTAATTCTATTGCTATGGGTTTTCCTATGGTCAGGGGTCAAAGGGCATGTCATCACGTTTGTAGACTTGCATTCAAAATTTTATTAAACTACCATTTTATGAATGAATGTTAAGTTTGGTATCAAACTGTAGATTAAAATAAATATAAAAAAAATCTAAATATTTAATTTTTTGTGTCACATGGTAAGATGAATGCAGGTTTGTTTAAAATTTGATGTTTGTGATGTTCAAATACAAAGTCTATATTTTCATACAAAATAAAAACTCAAATTACCGATATTGAGAAGCTAGAATATAAAATAAGAACCTCCTATTTTTTCTATTTGCCAAGATATCACTATATTTAGCAATCAAACACAGTGGTCCTGCCCACCTCTTCCATTTTTGGAAATACTTCCGTACGTACACTACTTCACTTTAGCATGTGTTTATAACCAACCAAAAGCTCAGAATTTCCCCCATGTGCTTTTCTCAGGCTCTTGAAGGTGGCAATTTCCCAAGGTTATTTATTTTGTCTCCAATCTCATAAAAAAGGGGTAAGTGAAAAACAATCTTTTTTAGAACCAAATACAGTTTAGTTAGTAAGCCTGATAAATTAGTGGCTTATAACTTTAATTTTCTCAAAATGCATATATAAAACCTAAAAAACTTGTTTTTTTCACATTCTCCATAAGTGAAAGTTGGCAAGGCTTAGCATGCCAGGTACAATGAGTACAAACTTCTTTACAATTGTAAGTAGTAGAGATCATTGTTTTCTATACTTTCTTTATTTACTGTTCTATGTTTTAAGAAAAATAACTGAAATTTAAGAACTTATTTGTAAATAGTAATAATATATATATATATATATATATATATATAATGTATTATAAGTGCAATGTGACTGTGTTTTACAAAATACTGGTCCACTATAACACAGCCAAGACAGTCACTTTGTAAAGGCCAGTTTTATACTCTTGAATACAGTAATGAGTGTACGTGTGCTGCATCATTGCAACTTCTGTAATGTTAGTCAGGCACAGCTGAAAAGTCAATAAAAATAAAAATATATATATATATATAGATGTATAATGTTATGACATTTAAGCTATTTAGAATAAACAGTTGTGTTTTTGTGTTATAATTTGTAGTCATTCTAGAATGAAAAAAGTATAATTTTCATCTATTTCCTAATTTTTTATGGTGGTTACGAGGTCAGTAAAAATGACAAAACCCTTACAGAGATACTGTCATGATATAAAAGACTGTTTGGTTTAAATATTAGTGATTAATTTATATTTATGAGTGAATATTTTTATTATTTTTAAGTTTTGTTATAATAAGAGTTAAAAGCAAACAATTGTAGAAGGTTTTGTTAATAACTAATTGGTGTCGAGAATATAGAAAGTAGCCAGACGACTATGTAATAAAGATATAAATAGCATGAGACAAGCGGGAGGCAGTAGACAGATAACAGAAAAAGAGATAATAATTGTTTGAAGTTAAGTACCACAAAGGTGATAGACTAATGTAGAACATGTAAGAGTGAAACTAACAGTATAAAAAAAAGATTAGAAGGATAATTTTATTCCATCAAAGCATGGTTCTAAAGTAATTGAATCAGCCTGGGTACACTTTGACAAAAAGGAACAGAGGATCTTCAGAAGAAAGAAGACCAAACAAATTATGGTAACTTGCACCACAACTGTAAGTGAACCATACACAGAATACTAGTACGATAGTAATATAGAGAAGATAGTTCAACTTGCCAACTCAAATTCTAAAGTAATTCAATAGGCCTAAGTGGACTTTTGACAAAAAGAAGAGAACTATATATAAAGTGTTTATGACATGCCTGTAATCTCTATAGTGTGAAGACTTTGTTGTACATACATTTAACTTGGTCCAAATACATATATATATTATTACCATTTACAAATAAGTTCTGAAATTGTAGTTATTTTTCTTAAAACATAGAACAGTAAATAAAGAAACATAGAAAACAATGATCTCTAC
>NW_013665900.1:54240-60405 GCF_000517525.1 Limulus polyphemus
AAGTAATAATATATATATATATATATATATATATATATACACACATATGTAATGTATTATAACCAAAATGTGACTGTATTTTAGAAAATATTGGATATGGTAGCATAAGTTCCGCACTATTATAACTTCCGTAATGTTAGTCAGACAGGGTTGAAAGGTCAATAAAAGAAAAATAAACACATACAGATGTACAATGTTATGAAATTTAAGCTATTTAGACAAAACATTTGTGGTTTCTTGTTATAATATGTACTCATTCTAGAACAAAAAAAGCATAACATATCTTTACCATAATTTTTTATGGTGGTTACGAGGTTGTCCAATCAACCAAACCCATACAGAGATACAATAGTGAAAATAACAGATAAAATATTGTTTTTCTCAAAAACAAAACAAAACATTTGATAATCATCTGTAGGTTATTAGGAGGTTATAGAGATTTCACATGTGAAATTTGACAATTTTCTGATGCATAGTATTTTTAATTTTAAAATCACAATTAATTTGCATGTTGGATAGCCAATGTTTGAAAAGAAAAAATGCAAGAGCAAATCATTACTTACAAAACCTTAAACTTAATAACAAAAATATGATATTTTGTGTACAGAGGCCTTGTACTGATAACCTGCAAAAGTTAGTGATGATTCATACTGTATTAAAAGTTATAATATGAAAGCTATAACAACCACAAAATGGTTATGAGGTCAGCCCCTGGGACCAAGCCTGTAGTGAGAGAGTTAAGCAAAAAAATAAAAGGCCTTGTAGGAAAAAAACCATTACAAAAATAAATTACAGCACAACTAAAAACTAAAAATACTAATTTACTTAACTTAAGAACACATCACTGTGTTAGTCAGCTACATTACCACAAATCCTACTTGTTAGCAAATTTTAGTAATCAAGAACAAGAATTTTTTCACCTTGTAATAGAAATGTAAGGTACATTTTTAAACATAGTCAAAAAGAGATCATCTCTTTACAAACCACTAGTCAGATCTAATTTGGAATACTGTGTAAAGTTTTGATCTCCTTGTCAAAGAAACTTATAGTGATTTATTGAAAAGTGCTAAGAGGTGAGCTACTAGGTTGATTACAGGGATAAAAGTGTTATACGAATATTTCTTATTTCATCTTGAAAGAGGAAGGGTAAGAGGTGATCTTACTGAAGTTAGAATGGTTATCCAAGGCAATTGATAAGGTAAAGATTCCTTATTTCTTCATACTATAATTCTGAAGATAATAGGATGAGAGGACACAAGTTTATGCTTTGTAAAAAGACAGACTAGACTCCATCTAAGACAATCATTTTTCTAACACAGTGATTGACTTATGGAATGAGTTATTACTGGGAACAATAGAAGAAAGCACCTTACAGGAGTTTAACCCTTTCTACACCAAAAGCAGTGATTTCCCCTTTTTTTTCACAGTAGGATCATTCAACCAAAACTGAAAGCATGAAATTTACCAAAAAACTTACTGGCAGCTGGTTATAACTTTAAAAACATTATAATTTCATTTTCTTTTCCCACCATTCTTTATGTTAAGTTTCTAAAATTTTGAAAAAAACATCAAAATTACTTCCATTCATCTTAGAATTTCAATATATTTTTTTTAATCTGAAAGTTACATTTTATATATTTACAATCAGTTTCAATGTAAGTAATATTCATTAACATTTATTTTGATACTATTCTATAAATTGTAATAAAGAGTGGAAAATGACAAAAATTTATTGATGACCCTGACCACAATAGCATCACATCAGGCTAATTAACAATATTCTTGGTCAAGATCAGTTTACATTTAATAAACAGTTGTTTTTCAATAAGTAACAAGTTAAAGTTATTAATCTATTTTGTTTAAATATGATGCTTTAGAAAAATAAACAAAAGATATGGATTTGAGTCATATCTGATCCATCAGAATATTCTACCTTCACCTAGGTACTCTCTAAATGTAAGTAGGCTTACCAGATGTCTTATCATAAAAGAAAATTTCTGTAGCTTTCAAATAAATAATCTAACATAACATTTTTCAAGAATAAACGGATTGTAAGGAGACTATAAAAAATTCACAGATATATGATTTCTTCTAGTGTTTTTATTAACTTTTATGTAACGGAAACCTTTGAATGTGATTCTCAATAACACTAATCACGAGAGAACAAACTGAAAGAATTATGAATAAAATGTGGATTTTATAACTGAAAGATTAAAATTTTTTTAACTGTCAAATAGTTGCAAAGACTCAGTTCTTTTGGCCATTTGTTGACAGTTATAACAGATGCTGTGAAAGACAACTTTTGCTTTCTATTGTCACTAGATAACTCCTGCTCATTGAAGTTTCATTTCTAAAATTGGCATATTTAAAAACACTTGAAACTTTTTGTTCATCATTGCACTAATGCAATGTAAACCAACTTCATTAGTATAAATATTCCAGTTAATACACATTTTCTGATGACATAGTACACAAACTGTGCACACAGGAACAAAATGACTTGTGGAGCACTCTGACGAACAGAAGAACTTGCATGTATAATATGATCTTAATCAACAAGAATCAGATGTAAAACCTGCTTTTAATGCATAATAAATGGTCAAAACAATCTTAACCAAACAAGAGCCTGTCTTTAGTGACTTGAAAGAGTTCAATAATTTAATTTTGCAGTTTTCAATTTTGTATCACATGCAAGTACACACTCCAAGAAACTCCATTTGCTATTTGTTAGTGTGAAACTAAATTCTACTGTACTTCTACACAGGATCAACTTCTAATAGATTACTTATAATTTCAATAACCCTACAGGGTGTCTGAAAAGTCTGGAACTATAGGTCGTTTGCAGTTTTTCTTAATTTCAGATATGTAACTGATTATGGCATATCAAAGCATGAGAAGTTCAAGTTAACCCAAACTTGTTTTGAATTGCAAGGACAGCATGTAAAACCCATTTTGTAAAATTCATTGAAGTGCCTGTGGTTCTAAACTTTTCAGATGCCCTGTACTTTGATGTAAATAATTTATAATCTGCTCTATCCAATAGTAATTAACCTCTACCTAACTATTTTCCAAATAGAGCTTCATTAGTGATTTTGCAGATCATATACTATGGTCATAAAAGAGTGTGAACAAGACCCTGTACTAATAGTCAGAGAAAGAGAAGTAAAATCTTGAGAGAAACAAAACAATGACACTTATATTCTCAAGGGATGATAAATTCTTAGTAAATATAATCCTATGCTTTAGGACAGGCAGGAAAATTCTAAATAAGTCAATAAATCATTGTTTACAGACCTATTCAAGTTGTGCAGAAATGTAAGTTAGAATTTTTTTAAATTCTCTCCAAATTACACAATATAACTATTGTAAAAGTGTCAAAATATCAATTCTATAATATTTATGAGTAAGAAATTATTGAAATAGGGTTAGAACTATTATTTATACATGAATTTTGAAATCTGATATGCAGTTGTACATTCTACACCTGAAAGGTGCTCAAGTCTGAACAGGGTTAAGAAGGGAATTGATAAGAGTGCTCACATACTGTCTTGAATGACCATATGGGTCCATATTGTCTGTTAGTTATGTCACTTTTAAACTTTAGAACTGAAAATCTACTATCTGAACCAGGTTTATCATGGCTTGTAAATACAGTTAACCTTAGAACTAATATTCAAAATGGAAAGATTTAAAGTACTCATGATTATAATACTCAGTAATTCTCAGAATGGTACATAAACTGCCAGTAACATTAGTAATACATTACATGGTAATTTACAGAATATAACTGACAGACCAAATTCAAAATATTTTAATGATTATTTTATCCCCAAGTTCAACTCTCAGCAATTTTTCAAGTCTTCTTTAAGACTGGAAAAATACTGCCATGTCAAAGAGAAAGTATCCTACCTTCAAACATATGAAATAGTGCAAGAATTCAGGTGTTTCATGTAATATGATTTGTATAGTTTCACCTATAAGAAGGAAAAAAAGAAAACCCACCCAAGTTGAACATTATCATTTGATGATAAACACAGGGAACTTTTTGATGGAAAAGCACAAATGCATCAGCTACTCATCAGAAATTTCAAATTCTATCACTCTCTTCAGATAAATATTCATGTATCAAAACACAAAACTATCTGATATCACAAAGAAAGCTACAACTGAGCCAAGAGAACTCAGCAGTTACTCTATTAATCAAAAATATAAATGTGGTGTTGTAAATGTATTTTCAGATTTGTGTATTTGAGTTTATGCTACCTTAAACCAGCAATTCCCAAACTTTTCTATACTGAACTTCCTTTAAGCATTACCATTTTACCTTATGCCCTTCCCCAATCTAAGTGACGTCACTCAATTATGAACAATGTCTATAACAAAGGGTTATATATCTGTTGAAAAATCACAAGGAAAAAATATAAGGTTGTTCATAATCTTTTGCCTGTTTTAATTACTAATTTAATTACACATTCATGGTAATGTAAACATGAGCAGATAAACAGGTCAATAACCTATCCATTTTCAAATTAATGTTACTGTTAGGGGGTTTCTATGAATTTTAAATAATGAATATAACAAAAGAATTCACACTGCAAGTTCAAATATGTAATAATCAATGAAAAACATATTTCAAACTCATATGCACAATTCATATTATATGGACAAATGACATGTATATTGTCAACAACCAAATGTTTAAAATGAAGTACGAACTTATATAAGTACCTATGAAAGTAAAGGAAAGATGTTGTACTCACACTGGTTTCAAACTTGAAATACCATGATTTACAAATATGTACCAGTAGTAAACTCCAGCCTTTCAGTCATTTATTGATATAATTGATAAATTGTAGTGTCAAGTTCAAGATATTAGTTTTTCAAATGTATAATCAAAATACAAAAATGAAGAAAGCAAACATTTATCTATGAATTACGAATGAAATTAATAATAAGTGTGAATATACTATGATGTTAACTCTTTTAGCATGGGCTCGGTCCCTGGGACCGACCTCATAACATTTTGTGCTTGTTATAACATTTTAATTAGTAAGTGAATGTTAACACAAAATTTGACAGATTATCAGTAAACATTACAATACTTTCATATGCAAAATATCAAACTTTTTTATTATTATTAAGTCTTAAGGTTTATAAAGCAATGTTTTTTTCTTTTTGCATTTTGCCTATCTATCATGCAAAGTAATATTAATTTTAAAATTAAAAACACTTTTATTCACCAGAAAAGTTTGAAATTTCACATGCAAAATTTTTATAATGTCGAGATAGTTATCAACTGTTTCTTAAGAAAAAAATTTTATATTCTGTTATTTTCGGTAATTAATCTCTGTACGGGTTCGGTAGATTTGACCAATCTTGCAACCACCATAAAAAATTTGGAAGTAAATATAAATTATGCCTTTTTCATTCCAGAATGAACACAAACATAAATGTTTAGACTAAATAGCTTAAATCACATAACATTATACATTTATATATATATTTATTATTTTTATTATATTGACCTTTCAACCATGCCTGGCTAACAATACAGAAGTTACAATGATGTGGCTCACGGACACTCACGTTACCATATCAAATAACATAACACTGACCTTTGGTCTGTACAAAGTAACTTGTCTTGGCTGTGTTTTAGTAGACTAGTATTTTGTAAAATATAGTCAAATTTCAATTATTATTATTATATATATATTTTATTGTTATTTTGAAATAAGTTCTTAAACTTATTTTTCTTAAAATATAGAACAGTAACTAACAAAGTAAAGCAAACAATCATTTCTTCTAGGTACGACCATTGTACTCGGTTTCTACTTGACATAGGCTGCTAAGCCTTTAAAAATATAGCATGTGGAGTATATGAAACAATATATTATTTTAGGTTTTATATATATATATTTGAATAACTAAAAAATCATAAATTACTACATTAATACCATAGAATTCCATTATAATTTATCAAGCTTAGTAACTAAGATGCATTTTAGTAAAAAAAAAAAAAATAGAAATTTCGAGCAGACTAAAGACACACCTTACCTCATTGAAATATTGGTTCAAAAGAAAGTACTGATGCCATGTCTGTTAAAATAGCTGAGAAAGCCACTAGGGGGACATTCTGAGCTTCCAATTGGTTATCCATGTCATATA
>NW_013665900.1:60590-67304 GCF_000517525.1 Limulus polyphemus
TGAACCAGTGCTGCATTCAACATACCACGACATACAAAAATCAATGTTTATCTGTGTTTTTTAAATATTTGCTTTTAAATTAAGAAATCGAGTAATATATAGTACTAAAATTTGGATTATAGTCTACAGTTTATATCAAAGTTATTGACATAAATTCACGAAATAGTAGTTCAATAAGATTTTGAATGCGATACAACAAACAAGATGACATGGCCTTTCACCCATGACCCTTCTCAAAAGGGTTAATAAAGAAACATAATAAGCAGGGGCATTAATATTTCATACAAAGTACTAGTATGAAAATCCTACAAATATATCAGGTAATATATGTTTATGAACCTAATGTATTATGTTATTTCTATCATAACGTGTTGTCTAACGTGCTGTTGTCAAGTGTAATTTGTCATTGGACTTGATTTCACACAACTTACAAATGAATATATTTTAAATCCAGGTTATGCAGTAGCAAATTAAGCACACAAGTCACCAACTCAAGGAATTTATGTGTGGAATATAGAATCCACTAAGAGACAGTTGTAATATAAACACAAAATAATTTGTATTACAACCTATTGATCAATTCCTGTACATCAAAACTCCCAAAGATATGTTGAAATAATCCACAATCAAAACTATCACTCTTCATTTTGGATACTGATATGTACATTAGTCAAACCTTCAATCATGTTTATTAACATGGATACAGCATTGAACAAGTTATCTTTTAAAGTAATACAAGGAATTTCCTCAGTCAGTTTTTATTATACAACTGTGACAGTAGATCTTCCACTGGCAATTCAATAATATATTTTACTAGTCTTACTAAATCTTCAATACAATTAATGTTTCTCACATTTCATCTGTTTTTAACATTACATTCATCATGTGGACGTTCAATTTTAAAATATTATTTTGATGATAATTATATTAATTCTTAAAGCTAAAGTGAAAAACTTTTCAAGACTATGTTGTCCTTTCTCCACTAAAGTTGTTTGCATAATTATTTAATATGCATAAAAAACGTCAAGTTAATATCCTATACTTGGTTCTGTGAGCTACTTCAATTTAATACAAAAGTTGATTGTATCACACCTCTCTAAGAGAATAGTTGTAGTATTTGGTTGTGATTACTAACAATTGATCTTGTATATATAAATCACTCTTATTTTACAAATGAGACTGCCATTGTTCATATCACTTTCATCCTAGACTTTTGTAGCATGTTCTTTCGCTCTAGCCACACCCAATGATATGATGTATAGTAGACTGTTGTCAGGCCAACATAGTCTGTTTACACCTGATGATAAGCTGTTGCCAAGCCAACGTATAGTCTGTTTACAATTCCCTTCATTATTATTTGACATGCTCTTGGTTTGATTTGGGCAGACATACCTATGCATTATTGTATAGCTTTTTCCTACAAATTCAATGGCTAAAAAGGATCATAAATGGTTTTAAAGTTTTGTTTGTGTGTTTTCAAGCAGAAAATGCTCTGGATTCAATGAAACCACCCAGATCAAAGCAGAGCATGAAGAGAGCTATTGTTTGACATATCACTGATACTTATTAGTCCAGCCAATTTGAACCGATATCCTGTTTTTGGTTTTAATATTCATTTGTTGGTAACTGCCAAATGGCGGAAAAAAGATAAAGCAATTATTGTAATTTTTTAAAAGCTGATTTATAATTAGTAGGAGTACAGTTGCCTTGAAATAAACCATGCAAACTCCATGTGTAATAGTACTGTAGATGGTTTTCATTTCTTGTGTGGTGTACAATAATCATTATTTTGTTTATGGGAGATTTATATATTCTCAACTGAGGCTTCTCATTCACACATTTCCGTGGCTGGGAACTATAATTCTCTGGGACACCCTATTACTGGACACCTTAACATTTTGTCTTAGATGGCCAGTAGATTTCAAGCTCTTCTGTGATATTTCAGGCACACTTTTGAATAATAATGCATTCCCCATGCAGTTATACCCCTCAGGATTGGAGTCAGTTCCTCAAACTTATCTTTTTATTTTGTGCCATTTATTCATGTTAGATGTAAAACACAGAAATAAAGTACCAAAAAGTATTTGAATAACAAAATAAAAAAATTATTAATTAATTAATCTGTGTATACAAACCATTATCTATATGAAGTAAATATGGTCATGAATGAGTCACTTCATAAGAACAGTGCTCTGCCAGGCATCCAAGTCATTCTATTTCAAGATCATATGACATAAATTGCTGATCTTAGAATGAAAAATTATATCATGGGGGCACAATACAAACAAGAACTTGTACTACTAATATTAAAAGTCAATAGAACTAGTACTTTACTCTGCCTTGTACACTTAAAATAAAATCCTAGTTTAACGTTTTATTTCATTTTAACTTAAGAACAAATACTACTACCATTAATACTATTACTAGTAGCAGTATGACAGCTACTGGAATTTTATTTTTAGTAGAAATGTGCAACATCAGCAGTAATTTCTAACTGATATTAATGTCTATTTTAAAATAAACGTACAAAATGCTGTAAACCTACTCTCAAAAGTTAAAATTGCATAAGGCTTACGTAAAAGTAAGACCAATGCTGTTAACAACTAGCAAAACTACGTAAGAGGTCAACTACGTGTTCCCTAATTGGCCCCATAGAAAAAGACCAAAGCAAGGCTTAATAACTCACGCAGCAGGCTTAGCAAATAAACGCTCAAAAATTTTTATAGCAGTACAGTAAAAATGTTGGTCTTATCCTTAAAGGTCATTTAAGGTTACTGTAATTCATTATTCTTCATAGTGTTTAACAACAATGTTATCACAAACACAGAAATAGTTTTATTCATACCTATACAAATTATATCACCCATGCTGATATTCCAACTCAAAAACAAATGTCACGGCCATTATAAGAACATACTAACATCGATACCATCCCACAATTCCATTCAAATATATTTGAGAGACCTCTTCTCATTCAGCGTTTTCATAAAATATAAAAAAAGGAAAATAATGAAAGAACGAAGATTAAAAAACAGAATCAAAATAACTTGAATAGCTATATTTAAATAATTATCTTAGTGTAGGGCTATTTTCATTTTCGTGAAATAAAATAAATGGAAATGATAATTGGAAATTCATGTTGTTAACTGTATGTGTTGCCTGAATACGTTATGATATATAAATGTCACTAAAAACAAAAAGCATTTTAAAGAAATATACATTTATTTTAAGTGAATATAATGAAATGGTATAAAATATACTAGAATGAAAATACTACATTGTTAAAAGATTCATATAAGTATTTAAAAGTCGTAACTATTTGTTTGGATTTTTTATGTAGTGGTAACTTTCATACAACTCATACCGTTTCTTCATTATGCACTTAAGAATTATATAATATTAAATAAAAATATAAGACACTTAATTTTTGTTGAACGTTAACACTACAAATCGACTAAAACCATTGTTAAAGTAGTTATGTATATATGTATAAGCTTGAGAAGAAACATACTGAAATCTGATTTATTATATTTAGCATTTTCTTTACCATATCTACAAAATTAAAAGGAACCTCAGAATAAGTTCAAGAACAATCATACCTACTCAAAACTTATTGGCAACTAAACCTAGCTACCTAACATTTAATTTGTTTTCTTTGTTCTTTGCAAGACGAATCTTTTGTATAATAGTGGATTTGCTGTATTGTTCCTATTGATCAAGGCATGGAAATGCATATTTAGGACAAGGTTCATAGTCTAGATTTGCAAAATGTAAAATGAGAAATATTAACTTGTTATGCAACAAACATACCGAGTATTGTCCGCATTTTTGCGAAACATTTAGTAGTTAAGTTTCCAACATACGAACAATTTTTATTTTAGAATCTCCCATTCTAAAAGAATCGTGCTTAAAACTGGTTTTAGGCTAGATAAAACCAAATAGATTGCCATTGAGGCAGAAATTAATAAAATAGAGTCCTTCGCAATATATTGAGCTAAATCAACAGTCTTTTACAGAGGGTAGCTACATAGCATTGAAACTGGCATGCCAAATGAACCGTATCCTTTATGCAACATAATTATATTACATTAAACTTAATATGCTTTAATAAGATTTTAGTATATCAGATTACTGTCAGTAAATCTGTCTCCTAATCCTACAACATTTTCTTGAATTATGTAAATTTATTATATTAGAAAATGCTCATGTATGTACGCCATGCGTATTCATATAATAAAATATATACCATTGCTGTCCAACACTTCTCATGTTTTCAAAGTAAATATATTTTTTACGTATGATGATATTGAGTCATTATGTTTTTGATACTATATTTGTTTATTTTGTAGGATATATTAGGGAAAAAAAATGTGAAGTAATTTTTTTTGGGGGGGAGTCCAAAGCAAATTTTGTGGTAGAGTCCTATTTACCACCTTCAGTTTGAGCAATACACAAATACCAGCAATGAGTAGAAAATATGCAAAATGCCAGTTCTAATGTTTATAATAAAGTAGTGACAAAATGTTTTATAATAACTATAAAGCAATAAACAATGAATCCTTTTTGTTAAATGGCCGAATAGATATATATTTATGAAAAAACAAGCTGTGAGAACATGATAATAAAAAATTGCAAAATAATAGTTTTACTTGAAACGACTAAAATTACTGTTGTCATAGTGACATTGATGCAAATATAAGTTTTTCAATGAACCATTCTACTTTATAATTATTTTTTATTTTTCTGTTGGTCGTGGTTCCTTCTATCAGGTGTCCCAGGGACTATTGCAACAATTCTACCCCTTTCCCCAATTGTAGAAACAATGTTGGTTATTTTCTTAAATTTAAGCAAAAGGTTTTTTTTTCTAAAAAAATCTAAAATGAAACACAAAAGTTATTTAGTAATTAAAATTCATATTATAAGCTGTATAAACTTAATGTACAGAGTTGTTAACTCTTTTTTTTACATAATCACAAGGTGTGTGACTAAATTTTCATTTGGCCCAAAAAGAGTTTCTTCCGGGTATTAACTTATGCTACTTTTTCCTACTGATGTAGTCCCCTGGTGAGGTCAGTGGTAAGTTTACTGGCTTACAGTACTGAAATCCAGTGATCGAATCCCGCGGTGGACAGAGTACAGAGAGCCCACTGTGTGGAATTGCGTTTGTTTGTTTCTTTGTAGTTAAGCAAAAAGCTACACAATAAGCTATCTGTGCTCTGTCCAACGCGGGTATCGAAACGCGGGTTTCTAGCGTTGTATGTCTGTAGAAATACCGCTGTGCCACTGGAGGGCGTGGCTTTTTGTTAAAATAAACGACTCCTACTGTTGTGATAAGGATATTTTTTGTTGCGTTTTATGAATTAGTTTGTTTTGTTGAATTTCACACAAAACAACGTGAGGGCTATCTGCGCTAACCGTCTCTAATTTTGAAGTGATAGACCAGAAGGAAGGCAGTTAGTTAACGCCACCTACCGCCAATTGTTGGGTTACTCTTTTACCAACGAACCATGGGACTGACTGTCACTTTATAACGTCCCCATAATTAAAAGGGCTAGCATGTTCAGTGAAGGGATTTGAGCTCGCGACCCGAAGATTGCGAGTTGAGTGCCGTAACCACTAAATCGTACCAGATCGTTTATATGTTAGTAGAAAATCATTGGCAAGAGCTTCTGATATTATGGACATAAGCATAGATTGAAATCTAAGTGATAAAATGAGTTTGCAGAGTAAATATAGGTTCATTTTATAGTTCTTGGTTATGATAATTAACATTTATTTCTTTGCGAAAACCGTTTTCGTGTCAGAGAAAGCTCATTTTTTATGTGAAAACTAAATTAATTATCTCCGTCATGTGTCTTTGCACCGGTTTTTG
Source organism: Limulus polyphemus (assembly GCF_000517525.1). Lineage (NCBI taxonomy): Eukaryota > Metazoa > Arthropoda > Merostomata > Xiphosura > Limulidae > Limulus > Limulus polyphemus. Next base: position 66,463 of record NW_013665900.1, read on the forward strand.
ACACCCTATATATTAGTTTGATTTTTGTCAGTTTGTATTTGTCACTAGCTTAGCTATTGAATAATTTGTTTGTTTGAAGTTAAACACAAAACTACACAATGGGCTATCTGTGCTCTGCCCACCACGGGTATCGAAACACGATTTCTAGCTTTGTTAGTCCGCAGACATTCTGCTGTACTACTGGGAGGGGGCGGCTATTGAAGAAAAGAAAACGACCAAGAAGACATGTTTTAATCTTGAAACTTCTCAAGTGAATTTTTACAACGCTTAAAATTTATCTACACAGGTCCTAAAATTCCTAATTTTTTCTTATCTTTAAACTTATATTTGTGTTTTAAAACTTCTCTTATTGTGCAACCAACCTTGTGTCTCCCTAAATCTTCCGTTCATTTATATTTTTTAACCTGAACATTTTTCCGTGTTAAATACTCTGAATTACTGAAACTTCTTTTGTTATTTAATTTTTCAGGTTTTGTTTCTTCATTTTAATTTTCCCACCTATCTCCACCGTCTATTTAACATAAACCTGATTCATTGTGTTATCTAAGTGAGATATCATGATCTTTATAGGATGAAATAAGAAAGAACATCATGAAAAAAGTACAGGCGATTCAAGGAAAATAAATTAAAACGTTTTGAAATTTGTTTAAACTTTTATTGTTTATTTTCCTCTATCAAAGGCGGGTTCGAATCCGCATCCCACCAAACATGCTCGCCCTTTCAGCGGTGGGGGCATTATAATGTGACGGTCACTATTCGTTGGTAAAAGAGTAGCCCAAGAGTTGGCGGTGGGTGGTGATGACTAGCTGCCTTCCCTCTAGTCTTACACTGCTAAATTAGGG
>NW_013665900.1:67389-84146 GCF_000517525.1 Limulus polyphemus
CTGCTAAATTAGGGACGGCTAGTGCAGATAGCCCTCGTGTAGCTTTGCGCGAAATTCCAAAACAAACAATCAAAGGCTGATTTAAAAATGTGTTATATTAGATTTACAGCTCAGTCGTAGTTTTGACGTGACTTAAATTTTCCTCCATACATAGAGTATAAACCCTAATATAATAATTTTGGCAGTTTTATTTTTTACAACTTTATGGGTTTAGTTCATGAAAACTATAATTTATTTTCCAGATGTAATGAGCTTTAAGCAAATTCATTTGGGTCATTGTTAGAATGATTAATAATTTGGAAATAAAAAATATATAGCCAATATGAAGTAAAATGATAGTTCATATATGTATATTTATAAAGTTTAACCAGAACATAAGTAAGAATTGATTTAAAACAATAATCAATCAGTTGGAACTTGTGAACTTCTAAATTTTGTAAAATGAGTTTAGTAATATCTGATCAAAACACTTGTACAAAAACATGTATAAAGAACAGCGAAGTTAGAATAAAACGGTCAGCTATTTAAAAGGATGATATTAAAAATATAACAAGTTATTAAAAAGGACAAACACGATTAAGAAGTAAAGTAAAAGTGAATAAGTTAAAAACTGGGAAAACTTGGCCTCGTTTTGTATTCATGCTGCTGCTTGTTCCATTCTGAATAAAACTGGTACCCAGTTTACCCAACTTTTTCTTATTCATAACGTTTTTACAGGGTTTGCTCTTTTGTATAACTTAGTTCTTTTTTATATCACATCTATATATAGCTGATCGCTTTATTATAATTTTGTTGCTTTTGTAAAATGTTTCGATCAGATATCACTACCATTTCTTTTGATTATATTTCGTAATAAAAATAAGTTTCCATCCGAAGTGAAATTCGAACCCCAACAGATACAGTGTCTAAGTCCACTACGCTCTTTTCTTGTTTCGATTTTTCACCTACCCAGAGGCCCTTAAGTCATCACTTTTGACCTAAATGCTGTGAAGAGCATTATGACATTAAATCTATGAAAACTTTTTAATAAACAATATTCATATATGTATCAAAGTTACCAAACCAGTAGTATTCACTAGTTCATTTACTACATACTAGTGGAAGTTTGATTCCTGCTGGTCCTCCTTTGTTTGATAGGCCTGGTATGGCCAGGTGGCTAGAGAGCTCGACCCGTAATCTGAGGATCGCGGGTTCGCATCCCCATTACACCAAACATGCTCGCCCTTTCAGCCGTGGGGGCGTTATAATGTGACGGTCAATCCCACTATTCGTTGGTAAAAAGAGTAGCCAAAGAGTTGGTGGTGGGTGGTGATGACTAGCTGCCTTCCCTCTAGTCTTACACTGCTAAATTAGGGACGGCTAGCGCAGATAGCCCTCGTGTAGCTTTGCGCGAAATCTATAACATAACCTTTGTTTGCTATATGTTCTCTTCAACAAGGAGAAGAACAATAATTTTACCATTTTTTGGCTGATTAGTTTTATTAATCTGAAACAGATACGAAACTGGTGTTTTTAGTATAATGTAAGAATTGTTAGATCTCTTCATGAACATGTTGTTGGCATTCCTACACTTGGAACAGCTGTGACAATACTCCAGATTTGACCAAAAGTTCAATTTGGATTAAGTCACTACCGTGCCTATAAATCAAAACTAAAACAAATGGCTAAGATGGACATGTGTGTTGGTATCATAGAAATACAACACAGATAATTAACGTAGCCTTAGTTTCCTCACCAAAGAGATAGTAATATCAGTGTTTAAGTATTGTTGAGTTTATTAATCAAACGAAATATCTTAAACAATTAGCATTTTAAGACAGTAAAACCCAATAAAACACAGTCTATATATGTGATGCATGTTTTATTAAATATATATATATAGTGTACGGTAACAGAATGGTGCTGCAATAATAGTTTAACAAAGCTTTATATACAAATGCAGCAACAATGCAACTAATAAACACATTTTTACTTCTAGTTAGCCTGTACACGTTAATTCTTCATATACAGACCACTCCGGGCATATGTAGATGTTTACAACGCATTGTCAGGTTCATTTTGCTTTGCTAGGTGTAGTCGTATATAAGATAAGAAAGAGTCACTAAATCATTTATTCTATAAATACTTTTGCTAATGGGTAAGTTAAAGTACACCATGTTCATCAACTATATTCTACAAGGTTTACAATTCTGATGTTGAGAAAGAGAATTGTATTCATGATCAAAAAACTTAGGTTAAGACTAATCTTACATCTCATCACAGATGATAAACTGGCAGTTTTGAAAATTGGCTGCTTTCTCGTTTTGTGAAATTTTAGTAAATAATCAAACAATTAACACTAAGAATGTATATCAGTACGTCACTCATGTCAACAATTTAAATAATCAATAACCTTAATCTTCAAGAATCATAAATTTTCCTTGAAAACAATCTGGTATAAAGATAAAAAGATTCATGCATAATGTTTTAAGAACACTTCAAGTAACAACAAAAGATAAAAAAATACAGATTCTCAAACACCTGTATGTACCACATATTAGATGCTTTGAATTTCAGTATTGTGGTGTTTTAAAAACTAAACTTGTGTTTCATTATTTTTTTTTACAAATGTAACATTTCATCGAAATTCATTCCTAGATTATCTGCTTTATTTTTCAAGTTATGCGAGGTTTAAATAGCGATGTCAAGTATTTGATACTATATATACTAACAACAAAGCAATACAGATATTAAAGAAAAATGACTGTTAGTCTGAGGTATCTCTGCATCTATGTCCGAGCGAATGAACAACTAGATCACATTTCCAGTGCAGGAATTAGATATAACAGATCTTCTGACACAGTCCACCTGGTGATTTCTATATATACAACATCATTATGATAAGAACCGCACTTCACAGTTAGTTACATGGTTGATAACACTTCAGTGAAGGGAATTATTGTTTTGAAGAATCTGTAATGTCACTTTTTATACGCACAAAGAGCTTCCCTTTGGTCCATGGATTTTGTAAGCTTAGTGGTTGAAAGTCATCACTTAGACAGCGCTCTCTTGTGCCTAGTACTGCAGTTAGACAGAAGTTTTTTAGTTGAGCTGCAGCATAAATTGGCCCTCCTCGGCCTTTTAAAATAACAGCCATATTAAGCTGTTTGACAACCAGATCGACTATTTCTCGAGCTGTGGTGTGTGGGGAGACATGTAGTTTCACACTTGTGCCACTAGGTAAGCCACTTTCATAAGCTATGTAAATTCGCAAAATATCTGGTTGTGCTGCGCTTGGATTCGAACCATTAGACGAGTTAGAGTTTGACGATGACGGTCTTTTGAAGAAATCGCTGTCTGACGTTTCTTCCTCACTGACAGAATTGTTCTGGCAAAGTTGAGTTCCTTCACCGATGCTACAAGCACTGTCTTTTGAGTAAACGCTAGCTTTCTCTGAAGCTTCTTCGTCTGCCTGGACACCATCTGCCTCATGAGATGATAACGACCTGATACTGTCAGTTATACTACTCCGCAAACTTTCATTATTGGAAAGCACTATGCAGTCTGGAAGGTCAAGTAGCCATTCTTGTTTTCGTTCCTTTTCTTCATCTTCACCCATATTTGTATTTTGAGATGAGTCGGGGTGATGAGTTATTGTTAATTGATCTTCTTCAGAGTCTACTTCCACGGTGTTTGCAACTAAGTTAAAACTGGTATCCTTAGGAGAATATAAGTCTGCAGAATCATTCATGTCCGTTTCTGGTTTGGAGTTGTTCTTTAGCAAGCGAGAAGTAGACGCGCTTCGACGTATTTCTTTGTAACGACATTCCGTATTTTGCAAGCTTGATGAAGATGCTATTTTTAAAGAAGTATCAGGTGATAGCCTACATTCTTCTCTTTTGTAACTGAAAATATCTTGTACAGAGGACTGCCGAGGGGAAGACTGTGGAGAAGGAGATCCTGTATCTTGGATCATTATGTGATCCAGAGAAATACCACAGTTGGATTGCTTATCCCTAGCAAAGGTTAACACGTCCATGATCCACCGCATGGCTCGCCAAGTGTTGTCTACTTGGATTTGAAACTCCTGCAGCTGATTCAGTCGGTGTTTTGCTGATGTTACCTCTGATGACGAAAATGCCTACAAAACATACAGAAATATACAGTTAAATTAACTTTAAGTTATGTAAAAGTTGTGCTAAAATACTATTATTTTGAAAGAGCTTTTCTCTATAGACTTTAACATAGTGATTCAAAAATAAAAGGAATTATATTTTTTACAAAAGATTCGACATTTTTTAACAAAATAACACTATTTACATTCTTCTAAAATTAAGTTGCAGCTAGATCAGTAGCGTTTCTAAGAAGTTTTATTTTAGGGGACAAAGAGTTAGTTAGGGGGCAGAAAAATCTATACGTTCATGTCATGGAAGTCATAACGTAGAGAATTTAAAAATCTTAATAGACTATATTCCAAATGAAGGCTGCTAAGTGAAACACAGCTCTCAAATGTGGGGGTATTCCGCCCCTAATTCCATCCCGATAGACAAGTCCCTGAAATAAATATCTCTTCGTAGGATAGCTAACAAAAAAATATTATTCCATGTGAAACAGGTACAACGTATTCAGTAACACACTGTTTTATTAACAGAAACGGACATGTAATGAGCTGACTCCTAGCTTATCATTATTTGCACGTGATGATGAGCCTCCCCCCCCCCCGTCATTTCGAAGCACGTTGTACAATCATTTTGAGTGTGTGCAAGTTAATGAAACAGCGTGGTGCTCAGATTACATTCTATTTGTATGAAAAAGTTCAAGTGTGGGTCACCTATACTACTAGACGTTGCTCCAGCGTCAGAATATTACATTATTAGAATATTTAAAAAATCTTATTCTTACAAAAAAAGTGACATTATTTTGTGATCTGAGGTATTCATTAAATATATATGTCATATATTGATTTCTATACACAGTATGTTCACTTTACAAAAAGTTATACCTTTCGTTGGGCATGCTGTGCAAGCATGGTGTCCATTTCGAGGATTGAAGAAAGACGAGAGTAACGAGCGATAAAGTTGGGATTGTACGTCTTCATGTGAACTAGCAAAATAGATAAAAAGTGTCAAAGTTAATCAAAAAATAACAAATTCGTACTTTACAATGAAATGAGCTTTCAAGGAAATTTCTAGTGGTAATTTCAAAATGTGAACACATCTAAAAAGAGAGTTTAACAGCTAAAGTAATCTTGACATGAAACTTAAAAACAAATAAAAAGTAAAATAATATTAGATTACTTGATCTTGATTTTATTTTAAACCGAGTAATGCTTAAATCTCTTATTATTCGAATGGCGTCCAAGACATCACATCATATGATGATTAAAACCAGGTAGAATATTTCTAAGTTGTGAACTATATACACATATAGAAAGAGAAAACTGAAATGAATCGCGATATCGTTCTTGAAAATCTCACGTATGAGTTTTAAAACTTACTCATTTCAAAGATCTGCACGGGAAGGGGAATACAGTCCGTGCGAGACGTCAACTCATCCGACTGGCCAGGTACGGAACAAACGGAGTCAAGGGGGGGCATCATGAGCACGAAAGAAACGTCTGGACTCAGTTCAATCACTTCTGCTTCGTAGATTCTGTACGGAAGTTTTAGAGTTATAAAAGTGCCTAAAACAAAGCCCGTTATACGCTAATAACTTTGTATATAATGAGAAAATAAATGTACAAAAATATACCGATTTAATTCGTTTACCAATCAACAATGATCGACATTTTACAACCTGGAAGAAATTAAAACGAATTTGTAATGGATTTTTTATAGCAATTAAGAAATAACTAGTGTTTTGATTTTAAAATGTTATCAAGTAACCAATAAGTTTATAAAATGCTTTGTTTCACAAAAATACAACACTCTGCAATATAAAGATTTCACCAAATGGTAAACGTCCACTATTTGAACCCAAGTTGCTTACACCACCAAATTGACATCTCTTGGAACTCTTTACAGTGCTAAAATTAAGACACAACAATTTTCATCCGTAGGACACAACATGTAATGAGAGATTGTTCGAATTAGGGAATTGTGATCAATGTAACGTACCTGTGAGTACCAATCTGATCAGCTGGAATACTATAATGGGAGCATAGGTTCTTAACTGCTGATGTCAAAAGCTTTTGAAAGCGTTGTTGGACCGTCGTTGGAGAATCTGACTGTTCGTCATTGGCTAAGGCTTGCATCCATTCCCATTCTTCTCTGCGAATAGAAATGAACATATATTTTGTATTTCTTCTGATGATACTTACTGCTGCTTAAAATTGATGAAACAAAATAAGAAATCACATAAATTGGAAAGTTATAAAGTTAAGCTATTAAATACTGTTCTAATCATTTTTCCCAATGAATTATCACTTATGATTTTCGCTGTAATAGTTTCAATTTTATTTTGGATATTAAGTACCAAAGTTAATACGTTAAGCCGCGTATTGATCTGCTTTCACATCTGGTACTTATGTCTTGCTAAAAAAAATAAACAACCTTATATTCAATTGAAGTTTCGAAAACTACAAGAAACAACCGACTTATACAGAGGGTTGCGTATGTTATGTTAAAATAATGATGAATATACAAATCAGCAAGTCATGTGACAACCACACCGACATAAAGTTGCGACGAAACGACATGAACCAGAACTATATTTTTACATTGTTTGGCGTTTGATAGGTAGTGTGATGCCACCGAAAATTGATCATTTTGGAAAGGTATGTAACCCAACGCAAAACATTTTTACACACAGATCATAAAAATGTGTTCAGATCATGGATTCATAACTTCTAAGACAGGAATATCCTTTGCACTTAATGACATTGGAAAACAAAGGAATACGGGTCAATCTGGGGTACCAGGACTATCCAGAAAATGAACGGTAACAAGTTGTACTCTGTCGTAGTAAGCAAAGTGCAACAATTTGTAACAAGTGAATTCACGAACACAAAGGCCACTGACAACGGCCATCTACGTGTTTCAGGCAATAGTAGGCAACATAATTATAAAAGATCTCGGCCTGAAAAAGCGAAACAAATCAGGTGTTTCACGACATGTTTGTCCAACCATCGTATACCTGAAGCAGCCGGAGAATAAGATGAGTATTTAAGCTGTTTCCTACGAAGACATATTGGTTAAGTTGCTGGACGCAATGTCTCTGGATTTCTGTCCGATTGGACTGCTGAAACGGGCGATGGGAAACCATAGTCCTTATATACTACATGGTTAACATAAAACCTGCAAGAAGGAAGAGTGTGCTTTAGATAGACAGACTTATGACGGAGCCTTTTGCAAATGGAAGCTATGCTGCAAAACTATTTTAAAGGAGCATGTTCATCAGATAGAGCATGATGGGACATAGCGATATGGACTGTAATGACGCGATGAGGCTCCAAAATCATTTTAATATAACATACCCAACCTCTGTATTTCTACAGTATAAGGTAAGTTTTCTGTTTAAATTTCTACAACATTTGGTGAAAAACTGTAATAACTTTTACATTACACAGAAGAATATAAAATAAGAACAATTTTTATGACGCCGTGTAATATATAAAAGCAGTTGTGTTTGCACTGTTAACCACAAGAGAGGTCCTGCCATTCTGTTTCACATTTCTGTGTCCAGACATGTACGCATCTTAGCTTACAGTGTATTATTTGTATTTTGTATTTGTGCTGGACGTTTTGCGGGTTAGAAACATTGGTAGAATATCTTTACAGAATATCGTATTTTATTAAGTGAGGCTTAATTGAAATACAACTTAATGTGTCAAGATTAATACCTAATCAAAACATACTTTGCTACATGAGGATTTTCTCTAATCCTGCAGAAAGGCAAGACATTGGGAGCTTTCCACGGCACGAGCACTCGAATAACATCCACAGAACTTTTCAGTTTTACATAGCCCAGATACAATCCACGTGACAAATGAAGACAACTGACCTGATTGTAAATGATTATCTCCTGAAAGTTCAAAAGAAATAAAAATAACGTAAATCAGAAAAATGCTGAAACATCAAAAATTTAAATTAAGTGAAATTTTATTAATTGGTTTTAAATTTAAAAAAGGTGTCCGATCAACATGAAAATAGATTGAATCGAACAAAAAAGTTAAAAGATTACAGAAATGTCTCCAAAAAATAAGAACCGATTTTCTTGTTTCAAAGCTAATACCAGTTATATATATATATATAATACGACCTTATTTTCACCAATTTTCGGTTAAGAGAAACGATCTTAAAATGTTTGATCAATCGGTTGTTTCAGCCTACTCCTCTGAGTTCAAAGGGTATCCACCCCTCAAGCTGATCCAAAGACTTCTATAAACTCATACATATAAAGTATAGTGAGTTTAGGAAAACCGAAGCGACGTCTAAAAACTGATCTATGAATAAGTTTAAGTAAATTCACTTAAATTTGTTTGCTTTCCGGTAGCAGTACACCTTATAACTTTATATGATGTTATCGGAGTTCAATGAATATGTCTTGTAAGTGTACCTGTACTTAATCAAGTCGTAAACTAAAAATACTTTAACATAAGACCTGAAATTCAATTTATAAAAAAATTGTTCTATTCGTGTAAGAGTGATTTACTATACCGCACTACGTACCTGGAGAGACGAGAGTAACTGTTCGTTAACAGATGGCGTTTCACCACAATCACCAGTAATGATGGAAGGAAGTTTACGTTGAATTTTTGATAAAGGAAGCCATCTTACTGACAAATTTTTCTGACTTTTGAGGTCGCTGACATATTTAACGGTGGTTATGACAAGAGTTCCTTCAGTATCCTTAAACGGCTTGTAAAACAGCTGTCCCATGTCGTGGGTCCCTAACGCAGCCTAAGAATATATTCGCATATGTGTAAACAATTATAAAAACTATTTTACAAATCCTAATAGCACTAAAATGTTTATAGATGTTCCGTTTCGTAATTCCTTAACTAAATATTAGTCCAAAAACTTACGAAACGCTATTCCAGAGGCGTCGCTGGGCATTGGCATACGAGGCCCATGCCGGATTTTATTTGACAGTGTCCCAATTCCACAGATGGTGATTTGAAAAATCAGAATGGAAAACCATGATCGATATCATACTGAAATGCTAAAAATTCCTGTGCCTATGGGCCCGAGCCCCGAATCTTTTAACCACCTAGCGACACCTCTAAGCTATTCACATCAAATAGTACAGTAACTTTTACAAAAATAGCAGGAATAAAAGCATGAGTTGAAAATGAAAATTATGCAGAATAATGTAAGCTTCTTTCTGTATGGTAGCACTTAAACAAATACAAGACAACTTAGGTCAATAACACATCTAGAGTAAACTAGAAACATTTCGATTGTATTAGATTATTTGAAACCAAAACTGAAGGTCAACTAACCTGCATCTGTTCAATGGCCTGTAGTAGTTTACTCCTGAAGTGAAGGGTGGAGGCACTGTGGCTTTTTTCCATATCCTGTCGAAGAGTTTTGACATCTTCCCATGTACATGCAACCTGAAATTGTTGTCAAAGAGGTCAATTTATAACACACATTAACTAAGTTCTAAGCTTTCTTTGTTCCTTCTGACACAAAGCTCAGAAAGATTGATTTCTTTTTAAAGCGAAGATGTAAAAGTATTCATGTCAAGTTTTCACGATTCAAAGAGTGAGTCAGTGATAAGTTTACAGACTTCTAATTCTAAAAGCTGGAGTTTATATCCTCGCTCGCGATGAATAAATTGTAGATAGCCCAACGTGTGTCTTTGTGCTAAAACAACGACAATGAGAAACTATATAACGTCGCAAACAAATGTAGTTTATGTGAAAACAAGTTATGCTGATAATTTTCCCAAACAAACGCAATTTTATTTCTAATTTCTCAGGAGTTCGCGGTTTTTGTCTTGTATTCTATATACATTTTTAAGGGCTCTTTCTTCCAAACAAATACATAAGTTAATTAAATGTCCCCAAAATATTATTTTAGTTATAAACTCAAATGTCAATCATTGAAATCTATAACATTTTTTTCTTGTAATTCTATATACAATTATAAAAAAAAACAATAAACACTCGATACAACTGTTGGTATATTTTTTATTGTTTATTTAATAGCGAAATGCATAATTTTTAAAAGCAATTTTAATATAAACTAAGACATAAGCTTTTTAAAATGTAGAGATATATTACTTGGATGATAACTTTTTAATAAGTAACTTACTAAAAAAATCATCTAAATCTGGCAACAAAAACTTTGCCTTTTTTAAGTTTCATTACCTTCATCAGCCAATGAAAGTCCGCGTGAAGGAATGGAGGATAAGACTCATCAACTTCCAAGACAGGTAATGTTTCTTCAGTTGTTACTAAGATTTTATCTTCGTGGTAGAAAAGACAAGCTAGATAAACCCCTCTGAAAGGTCAAAATTTTGTTGCTTTTAATCGACATTACAAGTATATAACACATAAGTAGATTGATAGAGTATTAATACAAACAATCACATATTGCTTGATTTAAAAATATTTCATGAAGTCAATAACTTTTGTTTTTAATGTTATAGAGATATGTGAGCTTGAATGACTTAATAGTTAGAGCGCTCGACTCACAATATGCAGGTCGCGAGTTCGAAACTTGGCGCCGAACATGTTCCCCTTTCAGCCATGGGGTATTATAATGTGACGGTCAATTCCACATTCGTTGATAAATAGCAGCCTATGATTTGACAGTGGTTGCTGCCGGCTGGTTGCCTTCTCTGTGATCCGCATTTCAAAATTAGGGACGGCGGCAGATAACCTTAGTAGCTTTGCCATAGGCAAACAAATTACACATACATTTGTTAAATTTAGAATGTTACAAAGTATTTGTATTTAATGTGTTTGTAGAGCTTAAACTACTGTAAATAATTATAATGTAGTTATAAGCTACAAGTTTACAGGCTAAGTTGAGGAGATCTAGCGAGTTGTTATGAACATTATAACCGAAAACATCGTCATTAGTCCAAATAATCAGTAGAACACTCTAGCTACTACTACTACTGGATTTATATCCCCAAACTGCTTTATACACTAATTCGTATTATTGTTATAAATTATCACAATTTAATTCACTTGACAGCTATATCAGGTTAACTCTTAGTCTCAACCTAGAGAGCGTTTAGTGGCTCAGCGGTAAGTCAACAGGCTTACAACGTCAAAAATCAGCTTTCGATACCCGTGGTGGGCACAGCACAGTTAGCCCATTGTGTAAATTTACGCTTAACAACAAACAAACAAACATTTTAGTTGCCGATCAAAATAGAGTAGTGCACAAAATAGATAATGAATTTATATTTTATTACACACCCACACACACACACATAATAAAGAGCAAATAAAGATATACTTTGTATTTACACAAGCAATAACGTATAGTTTGAATACATTTGATTTAATTATATAACACTGGAGCTAATTTAAGGGAGTGATGGTGAATTTTTTAATTCGAGCATTATCGCAGGAAAAATATCTAGTTATATCACCACGGTTATCAGAGGAAGGTCAAAAGCAGGCAAATGAGGTACGAAAATTGAAGATTAGTTACAAAGCAGAAACAAAAGACAATACCGAAAAAGAACTGAAGACAGTATTAAAAGAAAAGCGAAAATAACTACGAGTTAAGCAGCGTGAAAATAAAGAGAAAAATGACAATATTTGCATAGGAAATGGAACATAAGACCATGAAGCCTAATTCTAAAAATTTTTTCTCTACATTAAAAATAGTGAGTTAGAAAGGTGCAAGAAATTAAATTGGTTTCGACTGACTGAGAATATTAGATAGACAGACATCACTGAAGAATAAACACCAAGTGTTGGAAAGAACATTGTCAAATCGTGAAGAGTTTCAACCACCAATATAACCCTGTATGCGATATAAGATCTTGAGGTAGTAAATGTAGGCCTTGAGAAGAATGTGAGGAAGAAGTTTGAAAACCATAGAACAGATGAGAAATGTGAAAGCGTCAGGTGTTTTTAATTTGCTCGCTGAACTGTATAAATTTAGATGAGAAATATTAACAAAATGGTTAAGAAAAGTGATACAGTCAGTGTGGAGAACAGATAGGACGCTGAATGATTGGAGTAAGATTGTTATCGAACCATTACACAAGAAAGACAATGCATAATAATGCAATAATAATAGAGGGATAAGTTTACAAAGCATAGCTGGTAAAAGTTTCTCAAGAGTTGTATTTGAACAAAAAAATCAGGCACCACCGGAAAAGTTTCAAATCACAGAGAAAGTCTGCTTCGATCAGATATGCCCAATCAGACAGACAATACAAAAGAAATATGAATTGGTGCAAGATCTGTATATATCTGCTCTGTTGACTTTAAAAAACAACAACACGTGTCTCAGTATGGAGAGAAGGGCTTAGGTTTGTGTTAAAAGTTATGGAGTGCCACTTAAGAGATTGTACGACTTAACAAAGCAATGTGTCAAAGGAGAACTTATCTGGTCGATACCTGTTACAACTACTACAAGATCACTTGATTACTCCAGCTACACCATTGTCCAACTAAAAAATCTAACAGTTTAAGTATATTATACGTTGTTTGAAACAGTTTCCGAAATTAATATAGAGAAAAATGAATAGCAAGATATTCATTACAGGAGTTGTAACTGTAACAACCATCAGCCATTAGTGACCCCAGTATCAAACAATTTGTTTTTGTTACTATAACAACCATCAGCCATTAATGACCCCAGTATCAAACAATTTGTTTTTGTTACATTAGAAAAAAGTTTCTGATGTAAAGCTTAGGAACAGAGTAAGGAAACCTCAAACCAAACTTTCTGAAGACGTGGAAAAACTTGCTCAATTAATTTTTCTGGAGTTCCACGTGACATGACGGATTCATTGACACACGACCGTACTATGTATGTCTTAGTGAATGAATATATATGTATGTGAATCAGACTAAAGTAAAATATGTGTACTTCTTTAAGGGAAGCTGTTAGTAGAAAACGAATCTAAAATCGATTGAAGTTGTAAATAAACAACTAAAAGTACAATCCTGGAATTATGGGATTGCTATATCAAATAGTGTAAAATCGCCACTTCCTTCTGATAGTGGTCTAAAAGCGCTTAAAGGATTTTAATTGGACAACTGGTTACTCAGAATGGAAGTAGTAAACATAGTAGAAGGACATATGGTCGGGACTGCATATAAAAACTTTAGAAAATGAAAACTGTTCTTAAAAGATCAAAGGAAAAGACAGTTGTTAACAGTGCAAAAACCGTGGACTATGAGGAATTAACCAATAATAATGAATCAAGGAAATGGCAGACTTAGGATGTGTCTAAGAGCCCAACGAGACAGGTGGGGCAACAGAAAGTTATTCAAACACAAAAGTTCAATCAGCTGGACTTAAAAGGTGAAGTTCAGCTGAGAATACTTTATCTGCATCAATCCAGGAGTCAAGAAGCTTGACTGATACAAACAACAATTGGCCATGATGTTCCAGACATTAAGGTCACGCCCGTTACGTTAAGGCAATCTTCATTCAGGCTTAACAACGATACAAGTTTTTAGAAATGTTTAGATTAAAAAATGGAGACTATAACAGTAATTATTATTATTGTAGCTTTCATTGTGAACTGATTTTAGGTTATAAGCATAAATTACTTCATAGTTTGTTTTTTTTACTTTCGTAAATATTTATAAATAAGTTGTAGACATTGTGAAGTATTTAACAATTTAAGTTACATGTTTCAATTTAGTGATATTCAGCAATGAAACACAATCTACTTAGTGACAAAACAATACATCAAAGTGATTGGTTGGCATAATACTCACTTACTTTGCTTTATAAGAAGTGTATGTGTGTTTTTCTTATAGCAAAGCCACATCGGGCTATCTGCTGTGTCCACCGAGGGAAACCGATCTCCTGCTTTATAAGGAAGTTATTATTTTTTTAATTGCATACTATATTAATTTGAAATGAAATTTAAAAAATTAAGAACAAAACTTACCTCTTCATATTTTTCTGAAAGTTTGGGGATGAAGTAAACAAATTTTTAAGACTTTTCTTCATCTGACGACGTTGCTGATGAGGAGTGTCAGATGGTTCTGTTGAAACTAAAATTAAAAATGGTAAATTTGAATTGAGAAAATACTTTCATGTATACATCTGAAGAAAGTATGTTTTAATTCATTCTGTTCCACATAAGACTGAATGTGAAATAGTGTGAAACATTTAATTTTAAAACTAGTTCCATCCCTAAGGACTATTAAACATCAATTTTAAAGCGACAGAACGTTTTCGATCTTCTTGTACACAATATTACTGTTTTATACGCGTGCATTCAGATATTTTTATACATTTTGAAGTCACTTTAACCATAAAAGTGGTGCTACTTTGACGTTAAACATTATTATATTCGAGGAAGTGATGGAGGTTTTTCATTACGCTGTGTTTTTGAAAAGTACTTCAAACGAAACCACCATTTATTAAAGAGACTATCAAACAGCAATACCAGTGTGTGTCGTTTTACCTTGTTTATGTTACTTTTACAGACTATTTTTTTTACAACTATATGCTTTCATTTCGCAGCTTTTACCAAAATCTGCTTAAGAAGCAATAAAGTATGCAACAGTAAAATCATTATTTAGAACAGTAGTCTAATATTTGCTATTTCTGGTAACAAACAAAGAACTTCCGGTTCGTATT
This sequence comes from Limulus polyphemus, assembly GCF_000517525.1. NCBI lineage: Eukaryota > Metazoa > Arthropoda > Merostomata > Xiphosura > Limulidae > Limulus > Limulus polyphemus. The sequence continues at coordinate 82,113 of NW_013665900.1, forward strand.
AGAAAAAGAAACTGTTTACGGTTAGGTAAATATGGATATTACAATTGCAAAGACGTATTTTGATAGAGATCGATACCCTTTCTTACTTACTAATCACAATTAAACAAAATCACACCTTTAACTTCTGATGCATGAGCAGGCCGGGAATTAATGATCTGATGAAACAAGTCATCCAGTTTTCTTAGCTGACCTACTCCCCTTGCCTCTCTGTTGTCAAGATCTCTCCAGCCTGGCATAATAAAATAGTAATAAATACGGATTAAGGGTATTTCATGTAAATGTAAGATAGAAAGAAACTCACAGTTTATAAGACACTATGCAGTATTTTGTCTATAAGGAAGTATTTATAATGTTACTAACACAGAAATAAAGCATTGTAAACCAGTGAATATTGGTGTATCAAAATGACGGTTAATGAAGGGAGTAACTTTAATGTGTATATTCTGTAAGTCATATTTTTCACTATATTATCCAAAATTTGTTTTCACAAAAACACAAGTTAACGTTACCCACCCACTAGGTTGGACATAATGATTTACTGCTGTACGGGTATTGTAGGTAAAATAAATAGATATTTCTTGTTAAAACTTTCGACAAACGACGAGTGGGTCTACCAAATAAAAGATCAGCCATGACAACGAGTGATTAACTGATTAGTAGCATAGTACAGTAATAGAAAAATAAACAAGACTGCTGTTGTTTCCTCAGTGCAAAGTTACACAATGAGCTATCTGTACTCTGTTGTCAAGTGCTCTGGCCATCGAACCCCAGATTTTACCTTTCAAGTACGTAAACGTATCACTGACCCATCGGCTTACAATAAACAAAATACTCCCCTATTTTTCTCAAACTTTAGCTACTTCTTCACCTACCCTGTTCTTGTATGTTTATTTAAGCTTTAAGCAAGCTATTTTGCATTTGGAGTAAGATTTTTTCTTACTTAGCAAAATTATTGAAAACCCAAAGCTATAATTGAAAAATTCATAAAAAAATGAATGTCCTAAACTATAATAGATAAGCTAAGTCTTATGCAAATTTATACTCTTAACTTTGAACACAATTATGGGAATTACTGTGCTTAGATTTTATTCTGGTTTTAAAGCGTGCAAAAATAAAAACCAATAAAGTTCCAATTGAGAAAAGCAATTTGCTTAGTACTTCTGATCTTCTGTATTTGAGCAATGATGCTAAGTAAAGTCTATTATTTGGTCTTTCAGAAGAAAAGAAAATCCCATAAATATTGTGGAACAAATAGTGCTAAGTAACTTATATTATTTGGTCTCTCATAACAAAAGAAAACTTCCATAAATACTGTGGAACAAACAGTTAATCTTAACTTTCAGACTTAAAACTAGAAACCGGTTCTTTACATTCCAAACTAACGAGTCATTATTATAACGTTATTTATATATCTTCATCAAATGACTTTGCATTGTCAGAGCTAATCACACTAAGAATATATATGTCTATAAACTATTAACCACATACTTTCAAGTAACGTAACAGTATTTATATCACAAAACTAATGTTTTTCACTTACATACCACAGACCTACAATTCATTTACAATCACTTTGTACATTCTGGAGGAGAAGTGAAACACGAATTGTTTTATATTTAGATACTGAATAGGAATTAAATATCAACTATCTTATTCGTATACTATTGAGGCTTGCATTCCTTTATTTCTAAGTTGTTGAAACGACTATTGAAGTGCATTGTCATTACAGAGTTTTTCACATTCTACAGTGGAACAATAACAGATGAAACTTACTGGAGGGAACAGCAGAATCAGAGTTCGTTTTATAATCTACAGTGGAAAGAATAACAGATAAATGTATATGAAACTGATTGGAGAGAACAGCAGAATCAGAGTTTGTTTTATAATCTACAGTGGAAGAATAACAGATAATTACAGATGGAACTTACTGGAGGAAACAGCAGAATCAGAGTTTTTTTATAATCTACAGATGAAACTTACTGGAGGGAACAGCAGAATCAGAGTTTGTTTTATAATCTACAGTGGAAGAATAAC
>NW_013665900.1:84805-92445 GCF_000517525.1 Limulus polyphemus
TGATCGGAGAGAACAGCAGAATCAGAGTTTGTTTTATAATCTACAGGGGAAGAATAACAGATAAATGTATATGAAACTGATTGGAGAGAACAGCAGAATCAGAGTTTGTTTTATAATCTACAGTGGAAGAATAACAGATAATTACAGATGGAACTTACTGGAGGAAACAGCAGAATCAGAGTTTTTTTATAATCTACAGATGAAACTTACTGGAGGGAACAGCAGAAATCGGATAAGTTTTCTGAAAGCTGCTGAAGCCTTTACTGTTCCCAGCTGCCACCTGAATATAATAAGTTGAACCATGGACTAAGTTAGTGACGACCACCTCCAACCTCTGCACATCCGTAACTTCTTGAGATGTCACCAAGGAACTGAAGTCTTCCACGGTACTACATACAACTAGGTAATAAATAACACACGAACTTACTTAAATGAATACCAATAACCAATATTATTGTATTTTATCAGAAGAATTGATCTAAAAAATAATAAATACAAGTTCACTTATTGCGCTAGTATAATGTACCACATCGTTTATTTTCTCGTAGATTAGATGGACAATAATTGAAAATATTCAAATAGTCAAATAAAAGCAGCTAAAATGATGTATGATTAAGAAACTAGCAAAGCAAAAAGGTTCATGTTTCATTCACATTGACGCCATAATTATCAGGGACAAAACGCTGGTAGTAGAGGTTCAACCAATTTATATTCTAAAAATTAATTTACAGTTATCTAAATGATTGTACTGCTTTATTTAATAGTGCGGAGTTAAAGCACTCATTTTATCACATGGTTAGTATGGCTTGGACACCTACAGATAAATGATTAATTTGATGTCGCGTCTTATCTTTTATTTAAAAATAATAATATGAAAAATTATTGTAAAAATTGAAATGGAAAATAATTTTATTATAAGTAATATAAATAAATAAGAATACGGAAGAAAATATCTGGTGTGGGAAAATCTCAAAAATTTCTAATCACAAGTCCAAGTCAAACATGAAGTTTTTAACCAAAAGTCCAAGTCAAACATGAAGTTTTAACTACAAGTCCAAGTCAGACATGAAGTTTTAACTACAAGTCCAAGTCAAACATGAAGCTTTTAACCCCACGTCCAAGTCAGACATAAAGTTTTAACCACAAGTCCAAGTCAAACATGAAGTTTTTAACCACACGTCCAAGTTAAATATGAAGTTCTTAACCACAAGTCCAAGTCAAACATGAAGCTTTTAACCACAAGTCCAAGTCAAACATGACGTTTTTAACCACACGTCCAAGTCAAACATGACGTTTTTAACCACACGTCCATGTCAAACATGAGGATGTGCACAGTTTTCGCCAAACACTAATGTAGTTGCACTTAATCTTGCTATATAAGTAGATCCTGGATGTTAAAGATTTATTACCTTTGTATTTGGTTACAATCGTTTCTGGAGCTTTTGCCGTTTGTGATTCTTCGATCCTTATTTTCAAGGAATCAGTTCCAGCTACCTCAAGGTGCACTAACTTAGGTAGGTCTGGCACTCCTAGAAAATCATGGGAATCTGAGTAATGTTATAAGTTTAAGACTTGATTAACAACTATTAAACTTAAAATCTTTTTTAGAAGAGTTGCTAAATAACAAGCAAATATAAAGGCAGAAAGTATAAAAAGAGAAAGCTAAGTAGGTTTAAAATGTCGTGTGAAGCTATTTTACTTTAGTTATCACTTGAAACGACAAATATATATATATCTCAACATTTAATATACAAGCTTTAGAAATACATCACACGCCATCTTGAATTTAATATTTACATATATTTTCGTAGATGACTTTCGCATTAGTTTAATGGTGAGGGCTTATTGTAGTTGTTTTAATCATTAAAATATATTTCCTGATTTGGGGTAATTTGCAGAATAGAAAATATTATATGTTTTATTACTAGTGTTTATTCTGTGTGTGTGTTTCTTATGAACATATAGCAGTTTAATCTTTTAGAATATTTTGTTTCTGCCTTAATATTTCAAACGCTTTTGAAGCCTTAAAACTTACGTATTTGTTCAAATCCTTTCCCCATTCTTTTCAATAGCTCGTGACGTCTCTGCCAAAGTGCGAGTTGTCGTTCCTTTTCCTGTGGCAATCAATAGGATAACGTCACATAACCTTCAATTAAGAACCTTAATTCTCTACTCTATAACAACTAGAAAAACAACAACAGATAAACGAAAAGTCCACAACACATGACTTTATGTAAGATCACAAAAGTTTTAACTCATTTCGTCACATAATTCGAATACTACGAAAGAATTTCGTACAAATGATCGTGATTATTATATATTTAAACTTGAACTTTATTCTTTTATACAATTCCTTGAATTAAAAGTATCTTTTGTTGGTAAATACAGTCTGGCAAAAACGACCCCCTGTCGGACATATCTTACCTTAAAAAGGGGTGCTGTGAAGCTAGTGTTGGTGGAAGCACTAACCAGACAAGATTTTAACTCTTCAATACAACGCTCTGCTTCTTCAACCAGAGTACTGATGTGACTACTTCGGCACTCCTTGGTGGGAACTGATAATATGACAATGATAAAGTATACAAAACCTGTTACAAAATAACTATTTTTGATATACAGAAACAGAGTCTTCTTGCACCTCGTTGCTGCCAGTGAAATAATAATAAAAAAACGTCTATTGTATGTGTAATGGGTGGAACGAATTTCTTAACGAAACCGTCCTACAGTTGAATTTAAATTCAGAATACCACATACTAAGTTCTAGGTTTCCGAGATATTTGCACTTGTAACTTTTGTACCGTCCTTCAGTTCACGGAAATCTACCTATATATATATTATGCGTAACTTCGTACATAATTTCTTTGAAAAATCAACAGATTCTGATTTAGGAAGAGGCCTAGAACAAAAACATGAACCATTACGTGCATTATAGATTCAAAAGACAGCACAGGAACAAGAGACTTTTCCCTGGAATGTCTTTCATAGTTTTAAACTAAAAGTTGTTTCATAAGTTTATTTATTCTTAAGTACAAAGCTACATAATACACTATTTGTAATATGCCCACCGCGGGTATGAAAACCCGATTTTTAGCGTTATAAGCCCCCAGACTTACCAGTGAGCCAGCGAGGGCCTGGTTTTTTTACTATACCCAATGTTCTCACACTCAGTGATAATCAGTGTACGTTTTGATTTTAGACTAAACTAAATTTATTTGTAAAAAATAAATAACTTGAAAATAATTCCAAAGCACAGGAGAGAAAAACATGAACGTAACTTTAAAATCTATTTTGTGTACAAAACAAAAAAGTTTTATATTTCGTAAATTTTAATCTTATATAAATAAGGATTGTAACTAAACTGGTAGTATTTGATCTAAGACAAATGTCGAGATATTTCACAAATGTAATTAAACTTTGGACCAATATTATTTTTACGCAGCCTAAGAAAGAACTCTATAAAAAAAAGAAACAGCATTCAGTAAACAACTTACATTTTGTGCTTTCTCTACCTCCACGTGACTGAAGAAGTTTGACCATTGAGGCACTGTTAGTCATCAGAGCGATGTCCAGTGGAGTAAAGCCATCTCCATTTACGCTATTGAAATAGCATATGGTTAAAAGGATATAAATAAAGGAATATAATCAATGAGTTACGCGTTACATGTTACAGTATACCTTACCATATATATATATATATATATATGTTGTTGGAAGACAAATTGCAGGCAGTTATCTGGTCGTATGTATATATATATATATACAGTATATGTAGGCAGACGAGATGGACTTATTCTGCCAATGCAACTCCCTCTTCCCAACAACACTTCGGCACCGTTAAAAACAACTTGTCATAACTTGCATTTCACGAGATACATTGTGACAACTCGAAATTACGACGATGGACATTGACTTGATCATGGAAATATGGCTATCAAACGCTATTGATTTCTCGTCGAGTTAGTAACTACACTGAAATACCTTCAATACTTTCTGAATCAAAGATCAAAAATACACGAGTACCACCGAACGTTTCAACCGCGTGTAATACCCCTTTAGAGACCGTCGTGAATTAATTGCTGATTAGATACTGTATTTGGTTCTACAATCAAACAACATACACCTCGTTTTTCATCTAACTTGTTACCGTCATGAAGGTACAATTCTAAAAGTTGCAAGGTTCAATTTCCTAAAAAGATAAATAATGATATAACCTACAAGCCTGCGATGGTTTTATTGTCCTGAAATTTTTACATTTAAAAATATGAATAAATGAAAAAGACAATTAGTTGACCGATATTCCCTTAATAACTGAACAGTGTAAGCATATTTAGCTGTAAAATACATTATAAATGACTTATCTGCAAGCTGGTATGGCCAAAGAGCAAAGTAGGGCTCGAAAACTACTAATGTAAAAGACAATATGTTGATTCTTCTTTAAACAAAGTCGCTTTTAAACAAATATTATATCAAGTCATTGAAAAGGTAAACACTATGTGACTCTTAAAGTAGTATGTCACATACTCTAGTGAATAAGGCTTTAATTGAGCTTCAAAAATATTTTCAAGGCATTCGATAAAACTTAGGGAAATATAAAATTACAAAAAGAATGGTTGTCTAAAGAATAAGGATGCAGCAGATGATGAAGTAGATTCAGCTTATCTTTAACGTGTTTCGTTTTTGAAAAAATAAGCAATAATTATGTTGAAGTCAATTGCTCTTATAGAGGCTGAAAAGGTCAAGTAAAGAACAGAATAAGACTAACATAACTGCTAGGAAATAACCAAAATATTGCAGAATATGTCTTTATCATTAACTTCAATAAGATAAAAATCAATTATTAACCTCAGTTAGGAAAAAATGCAGTACACATAGAAAAGTATTCAAATTGTCTTGTTACCTATATAGTATTAAGTTTGAAGAGATTGTGGAAAGTAGTTAATTTAGGAACAAAAACACTATCTTGTACATAATTCATATTTATAGCATTCCATACTCAGTGACCTAATGCTAGAATCATACTCCAAACTGCATACAATAAAAAGAAACTTGAAAATATTAGACATAAAAATATATAACTGAATGGTGTTAAAGTTTGGGAAGAATTTGATTTCTTTAGTACTGAGATCAATAATACCTACTGGCAAACTGACAGTCAATATACTGTGTCTTTCGTCAACTCAGAAGGGTATAAATTCCACTGTTTGACACTTTATTTATATCGGGATCTATACCACTTGTCTTCACGACTGAATAATTACATGGTATGAAATACCACTTGTGTAAAGCAGCTTTTATTACCTGCTATTCCACATCTCTTCACTGTAACACACTCATAATAAGTATACGGTTAATATGTGTAAAGCAGTGTTTCAGGTGATCAGTCCACACTTCTTACGTCACGAACGTGAACGCGTCTCTCTAAGTCTAAGTGCTCGTTTTTAGCGGGTGACATAATCTTTTATCTACAACATCCTAAAGATCACTGTGCGCATCTTCTATAAGATTGAATGATACACGTCTAAAAGTGTATGTACAGCTTTAAACGTCTTTCCTAATTCGATCACAAACGTGCGAAGTTGGATAATTTATTGAAGATTTATTGGTTTTAGTACATCTGTTCCGCCACTACGTCATTATAAGCAGGTGCGGCATGATATACTAGTGAGAAGTGACATCAAGGTTTCCTGTAAAACTGCTGAGGCGACATGTGTACTTCCCTTCCGCTGTTTAAAACTCTTGGTTATAACAACAACAACAACAAATGTTTACAGATGTACAATTTTCAGATTAATTACAACTGTTTTTTTCACCATGTTTTGTTCATCACAGCTTTATCTGGGTTATTTTGTTTTGAAAGATCCAGCATTTTCATAATATGTCACAAAATGTTAACTGTCATTATCATTTATAAAGCATTTCACTAGCTGAGATTTACTTCTATAACTTGTGATAAATATACTGATGCTTTAGTTTAAAAAGAAAATAAAAACTCGTTTGCTAGTACCATTCTGTACATGTCAGAAAAGTCCAAATTGTAAATTCCCTAAAAATAATTTAACACACTGTATTATTAAATGACTGTGCCTTTTTAGAAAATTAAGAAGATTTGGATTGGCATTATCTTACAATGAACAAATTAATTAAAACGCTTTGTTTGTTTGTTGTTAAGCGAAAAGCTACGCAACGGACTATTGTGCCATGCCAACTGTGGATATACAAACCCGGAATTTGAGTGTTATAAGATTTACCACTGACCAACCGGTGGACAGTTAAAAAACATAAAGTCAACTATCTATATACGGCACCCGGAAGAACGATCCTTTTTTAAAATAAACCATTAGCAGTCAGCAACCATATAGGACGAGCATGTTCGGTGGAAGAGATTCGAGCTCGCGCCCCTCAGATAGCAAGTCGAGCGCCTTAACTACCAGGCTATATGCTAAGGCCCGCATATGATTGATGATCACTACAAAGAAGACGTTATCATCCTTCATTAGCCACATGTCATTACTGTTTAAAGTGAGATATGAAGTCCTTATAATTAGTAATCAAAACACTGCTGAAATCCATAAGCTCTTTTTCCTAACGAATGTACAGTTAAGAGCACAAATGTTTCATAAAAACGTTTGCAGAAAATTCTATTTTTCGCTATCTGGTGCCGGTTTTACTGACAGTAAAAATATGTTTGTTAGAGTAGTGTAAATGTTTATTATTTCAGCGCAGTTAGTTTTGCTAACCATACAAATGATATTGCTTTAATAAGACTCATTGTGGACATAGATATTAAGCTTCCAAGCCTCTTCCTTTAAAAGAGCCACTCTGTGTATTGACATTAACTTTAACAAGCTCTTGTTTGTACAAGAGTCATTCCGTGTACTAACAGCTAGTTTATCAAGCTCTTCGCTTTTAGAGAAGTCGCTATATGTTTTGCGATACCAGGTTTACCAAGCTTCCTATTTCCTATGTGCTGACATTAAGTTTAAAGAGGTGTTGCTTTTAGTGTAATCATACCTTGACTTTTAGACGAGTCACTCTGTTTAGAAATACCAAAACACGTTTTTTTAATTTTAAAAGAGTTACGAACAAGCCGTCACAAGAGAAATATTTCCAAGCTTTCAACATTTCTAGCTTTTCTTTTGCTTTATTTGTGTAAGGAGGGTAAAAAATAAATAGAAAGGTCTAGTTTTAATCTCAACAGAAATTAATATAAATATCGAAGCTGCATAACAATTATATCAGTCCAACATTGACAAAAAATACAATAATATTTAAATCGAAATTGATATAACTACTTAAAATCCGTTTACTACTTCAAAATATTTTACTTGTTTGTTTGTTATTAAGCACAAAACTATACCATTGGCTATCTGTGCTGTTCCCACCATGGGTATCTAAACTCAATTTTTAGCGTTATAAGCCTTCAGACTTCAGGCGCTGAGCCACTAGGGGGCAAATTGTTGTTTTACTAATTAACTGAAGGTCCGGCATGGCCAGGTGTTAAAGTACTCGACTCGCAACCTGAGGGTCGCGGGTTTGAATCTCCGGCCCATCAAACATGCTCGCCCTTTCAGCCGTGGAGGGCGTTATAATATGACAGTCAATCCCACTGTTCGTTGGTAAAAGAGTAGCCCAAGAGTTGG
>NW_013665900.1:92948-94892 GCF_000517525.1 Limulus polyphemus
AAGTAAATAAAATGATGATAAAGTTTCAAATCATGTATTGCAGGTAAAAAATAAAATAAATTCTTTATGAGAAACAATAAAGATTATTATAAATGTGTAAGTCATTTCTTTGTACTTCTATATTCAGTTAGCTATCCAAGGTTTTCTATGTTTACAGAACAATTAAAATTGCCTACCTGTTGACGTCAACGTCAGTTGTTTCGAAAATTGTTTGTACACGTTCAACGTTTTCATGTTCAACGGCAACGAAAAGGGCTAAACAATTGAAAATATCCCTTAATGAGAAAACTGCAACGTAAATTAAATAAACAGTTAAACTTTGAAATAAAATAATCAGAAACACAAGATCCATTGTGAATCAACCTTACAGTTAATTGTTGATAACTTACTCATCTTTTGGAGAGAAAACCAATGTTTTAAACTGAAGTATTTAAGTAATCTTGAAATCACATATGACACATGTATGAATGGAGATACGCCACATTTCATTAGCTAACTCTAGTTATAAAAAAAAAGATGGCACCGCAGATATTTCACAACTAAACCCGCATATGACATCAAAACTTTTTGCAAGTCACATTCTTCTCGTTTACACGTGCATCTGCAACGTGGTAACATTTGAAAACAAATACATTATTAAAATCGGTGTAAAGCAAAAATAATTAAGTGGTAAACTGTTCGACCAAACGACCTACTTGGAAACGCCTTCAGAAGGACACATTTTGAAGACCAATTTAAAGCGTTAGAATTTTTTATTCGAATGCACGGTCCAGAGATCAATCAGCTAACTCCCTGATGTCGTACAAAACTCGGCATTATATCTAATGCCGAAAAGAATGTCCTGAAAATATTAATGAATAGAGAAGTCGTTGTCGTCAGGCTTGCTGATAAAGAAAGTCCCTTGTTCTCTGATCCAGTGTTTGCAGAGAAACATCTGACAGTAACCCTCACCAACCCTACGACCAGATAACACTACCTTGCTAAACAAACTATTGAATATTATATATCTAACAATAAACGTTTTTTTTTTAAATAGGCTGTAGATTGATTGTCGATGATCACTCAGTTTTATTTTTTAACTTCACAAGATACTCAAGCCTAACAATGAGAGAAGGCTCATTGTTTCAACCTGTTCCTGTCATAGTTACTCGAAAGCATTTTCTCCCACAGATGCTATTGCTCAAATATCCTTAAAGACAAGAACTACGTTTATAAAAGTTTATCAAAGTCTCCGGGGTTCTGAAATAGTACGTAATTCTTTCTTTGACAGCGATTTTAATAACTTATATAATTATATTCACATTCTTCAAATTGTTCTACATGAAAATTACCCCAACTTCTTAAGCAAAGTCTAAGAAAAATCATAAACAGCTTCTTGCGTCAGAAAAGATGAACTGTACCAAAAGATAATTTCATTAAAAAAAGCTTATCAACAAAAAACGCATTTCTACTTCCAAAATTCCTCGTAATTAAGTGTGAGTGCTTATAAAACCAAAATCCAGGGTACTATTTGCATGGGCACGATGCACATAACTCATTGTGCAGCTTCGCGCTTAAAACAAATCAGGAGCGTGTTTTTAAACAGATGGTTTATTTTACAAATTGTCAACAATGCAGCTATTTATAATAGTTTTTGTATGATGATAACAATAGTCTACAAGATCTTTTCGGAATTGTAACGAAAACATAACTTCATAACAATCAGATAAAAAATTAAGCCTAATGCGTTTTCATTTTTTAGAATAACAAGTGAAATTTTATTACATTGTTACGTCTCTGTGTTCGTTTGTTAATTTCCCGTATAACTTTATTCGGATGAAACTTCAGCGATACAAGACCTTTCTTAAATAAAACTAGTTTATTTTTTCTCAATACAACCTGCAATACACTTAATTTCCACAGTCATTTTAATTTAAACACACGCTATAATTCACAACGATTCGC